>NC_041392.1:590327238-590328915 GCF_002162155.2 Triticum dicoccoides | reverse complement strand
TGTCTACTACACAACCTTCTTCTTGTAGACGTTGTTGGGCCTCCAAGTGCAGAGGTGTGTAGGACAGTAGCAAATTTCCGTCAAGTGGATGACCTAAGGTTTATCAATCCGTGGGAGGCGTAGGATGAAGATGGTCTCTATCAAACAACCCTGCAACCAAATAACAAAGAGTCTCTTGTGTCCCTAACACACCCAATACAATGGTAAATTGTATAGGTGCACTAGTTCGGCGAAGAGTTGGTGATACAAGTGCAATACGGATGGTAGATATAGGTTTTTGTAATCTGAAAATATAAAAACAGCAAGGTAACTAATGATAAAAGTGAGCACAAACGGTATTGCAATGCGTTGAAACAAGGCCTAGGGTTCATACTTTCACTAGTGCAAGTCCTCTCAACAATAATAACATAATTGGATCATATAACTATCCCTCAACATGCAACAAAGAGTCACTACAAAGTCACTAATAGCGGAGAACAACGAAGAGATTATTGTAGGGTACGAAACCACCACAAAGTTATTCTTTTTGATCGGTCTATTCAAGAGTCCGTAGTAAAATAACACGAAGCTATTCTTTCCGTTCAATCTATCCTAGAGTTTGTACTATAATAACACCTTAAGACACAAATCAAACCAAACCCTAATGTCACCTAGATACTCCAATGTCACCTCAAGTATCCGTGGGTATGATTATACGATATGCATCACACAATCTCAGATTCATCTATTCAACCAACACAAAGAACTTCAAAGAGTGCCCCAAAGTTTCTAACGGAGAGTCAAGACGAAAACTTGTGCCAACCCCTATGCATAAGTTCACGAGGTCACGGAACTCGCAAGTTGCTCACCAAAACATACATCAAGTGGATCACGTGATATCCCATTGTCACCACAGATAAGCACATGCACGACATACATCAAGTGTTCTCAAATCCTTAAAGACTCAATCCGATAAGATAACTTCAAAGGGAAAACTCAATCCATTACAAGAGAGTAGAGGGGGAGAAACATCATAAGATCCGACTATAATAGTAATGCTCGCGATACATCAAGATCGTGCCAACTCAATAACACGAGAGAGAGAGAGAGAGAGAGAGAGAGAGATCAAACACATAGCTACTGGTACATACCCTCAGCCCCGAGGGAGAACTACTCCCTCCACATCATGGAGAGCGCCGGGATGATGAAGATGGCCACCAAAAAGGCATTCCCCCTCTGACAGGGTGCCGAAACGGGTCTAGATTAGTTTTCGGTGGCTATGGAGGCTTCTGGCGACGGAACTCCCAATCTAGGTTATTTTCTGGAGGTTTCTGTATTTATTGGAATTTTTGGCATAGGTCGCACGTCAAGAAGGTGCCCGAGTCGACCACGAGGTAGGCCCACGCGCCCGGGGGCGGGTGCGCCCTCCACCCTCGTGGACGGCCCGGGACTCTTCTGGCCCAACTCTTTTACTCCGGGGTCTTCTTTTGGTCCATCAAAAATCATCAAAAATTGGCACGTCAATTGGACTCCGTTTGGTATTCCTTTTCTGTAAAACTCAAAAACAAGGAAAAAAACAGAAACTGGCACTGGGCTCTAGCTTAATATGTTAGTCCCAAAAATCATATAAAATAGCATATAAATGGATATAAAACATCCAAGGTTGATAATATAATAGCATGGAACAATCAAAAATTA
>NC_041392.1:590259853-590326835 GCF_002162155.2 Triticum dicoccoides | reverse complement strand
ACATCAACTCCAACTCTTTATATTCACGTTCGGGGAGAAAAATATTAGAGAGAAGGATTCATCGCGTTTTACAATACGGAGCCGCCCCAAGCCCTAATCTCTCTCAGGAGGGCTGATCTGGAGTCCGTTCGGGGCTCTGGAGAGGGGAATCCATCGCCATCGTCATCATCAGCCTTCCTCCATCACCAATTTCATGATGCTCACCGCCGTGCGTGAGTAATTCCATCATAGGCTTGTTGAACGGTGATGGGTTGGATGAGATTTACCATGTAATCGAATTAGTTTTTTTAGGGTTTGATCCCTAGTATCCATTATGTTCTAAGATTGATGTTGCTATGACTTTGCTATGCTTAATGCTTGTCACTAGGGCCCGAGTTCCATGATTTCAGATCTGAACCTATTATGTTTTCATGAATATATGTGAGTTCTTGATCCTATTTTGCAAGTCAATAGTCACCTACCATGTGTTACGATCCGGTAACCCCGAAGTGACAGTAATCGGGACCACTCCCAGTGATGACCGTAGTTTGAGGAGTTCATGTATTCACTAAGTGTTAATTCTTTGTTCTGGTACTCTATTAAAAGGAGGCCTTAATATCCCTTAGTTTCCAATAGGACCCCGCTACCACAGGAGGGTAGGACAAAAGATGTCATGCAAGTTCTTTTCCATAAGCATGTATGACTATATTCAGAATACATGCCTTCATTACATTGATGAACTGATGACCCACAAGTATAGGGGATCTATCGTAGTCCTTTCGATAAGTAAGAGTGTCGAACCCAACGAGGAGCAGAAGGAAATGATAAGCAGTTTTCAGAAAGGTATTCTCTCCAAGCACTGAAATTATCGGTAACAGATAGTTTTGTAATAAGGTAATTTGTAACGAGTAACAAGTAATAAAAGTAAATAAGGTGCAGCAAGATGGACCAATCCTTTTATATAAAGGAAAGCGCTCCCGAGGACACATGGGAATTATCGTGAAGCTAGTTTTCAACACGCTCATATGATTCGCGTTCGGTACTTTGATAATTTGATATGTGGGTGGAACGGTGCTTGGGTATTGTCCTTCCTTGGACAAGCATCCCACTTATGATTAACCCCTATTGCAAGCATCCGCAACTACAACAGAAGTATTAAGGTAAACCTAACCATAGCTTGAAACATATGGATCCAAATCAGCCCCTTACGAAGCAACACATAAACCAGGGTTTAAGCTTCTGTCACTCTAGCAACCCATCATCTACTTATTACTTCCTAATGCCTTCCCCTAGGCCCAAACAATGGTGAAGTGTCATATAGTCGATGTTCACATGACACCACTAGAGGAGAGGCAACATACATCTCATCAAAATATCGAATGAATACCAAATTCACATGACTACTTATAGCAAGACTTCTCCCATGTCCTCAGGAACAAACGTAACTACTCACAAATCATATTCATGTTCATAATCAGAGGGGTATTAATATGCATAAAGGATCTGAACATATGATCTTCCACCGAATAAACCAACTAGCATCAACTACAAGGAGTAATCAACACTACTAGCAACCCACATGTACCAATCTGAGGCTTTGGGACAAAGATTGGATACAGGAGATGAACTAGGGTTTGAGATGAGATGGTGCTGGTGAAGATGTTGATGGAGATTGACCCCCTCTTGATGAGAGGATCGATGGTGATGACAATGGTGATGATTTCCCCCTCCTGGAGGGAAGTTTCCCCGGCAGAACAGCTCCGCCGGAGCCCTAGATTCGTTCTGCCAGGGTTCCGCCTTGTGGCGGCGGAGTTTCGTCCCGTGAACTAGCTTATGATTTTTTCATCCATGAATTAGAAACTTCATTGAGAACCAACAAACTATAATCTCAGTCATTGAGGCAATTGCAATTTATCATAACATAGGAAAGAGTCAATAAGAGCTTTTCAGCAAGTCCACATATTGAACCATCATTTAGTCTTTCACAATTGCTAACACTCACGCAATATTTATGGGTTTGTAGTTTTAATCGGACACAGAGAAAGATAGGGGCTTATAGTTTTGCCTCCCAACCTTTTACCTCAAGGGTAATGTCAACAATAATAGTTCATGAAAACTCACATCCAATTAGATATATATATCTGGATCTTTCCAACACATTGTTCTTGCCAAAGGATAAAATGTAAAAAGGAAAGGTGAAGATCACCATGACTCTTTGCATGAAGTATAAAACAAGAATAAAAGATAGGCCCTTCGCAGAGGGAAGAAGAGGTTGTCATGTGCTTTTATGGTTGGATGCATGAAGTCTTAATGCAAAAGAATGTCACTTTATATTGCCACTTGTGATATGGACCTTTATTATGCAGTCCATCGCTTTTATTTCTTCCACATCACAAGATCATATAAAGCTTATATTCTCCACACTAATAAATCATACATATTTAGAGAGCAATTTTTATTGCTTGCAACGATGAAAACTTGCTTGAGGGATCTTACTCAATCCATAGGTAGATATGGTGGACTCTCATGGAAAAACTGGTTTTAAAGGTATTTGGAAGCACAAGTAGTATCTCTACTTGGTGCAAAGAATTTGGCTAGCATGAGAGGGAAAGGCAAGCTCAACACGTTGGATGATCCATGACAATATAATTTATTTTAGATGTAAGAAAACATAACCCATTACGATGTCTTCCTTGTCCAACATCAACTCTTTAGCATATCATATTTTAATGAGTGCTCACAATCATAAAAGATGTCCAAGATAGTCTATTTATATGTGAAAACCTCTCTTTATTTATTACTTCCTATTAATTGCAACGATGACCAAAACTATGCTTATCAACTCTCAACAACTTTTATTCATCGTAATCTTTGTATGTGAAGTCATTACTCTCCATCATATCCATATGATCTCTTTATTTCTTTTTATTCTTTCTCTTTTATTTTATTACCTCGAGATCATAGCAAGATAATCAAGCCCTTGACTCAACACTAATATTTATTATATATAGCTCACGGACTCGATTATGTAGAAGGATCATAAAGCAAAACTCAAAACTAGATCATACTAAAACTTTATTCTACTATATCAAGATATTACCAAAAGGATCGAACTAAGAAAAACGGTAAAGATAAAAGTGTGATGGTGATATGATACCGGGGCACTCCCCCAAGCATGGCAGTTGCCAAGTGGGGTGCCCATACCCATATGCTCAGTTCTTCTTTGTTGGTGAAGAAGGTGTTGGTGATGATGGATAGTCGCACATCGAGCATAGGAGATCCTCCAATTTGCGGATAATTCCCTTGAGTGTGATGATATGCTCCTTCAACAAAATATTTTCACTTGTGAGATACTTGTTTTGAATGCGAGCTAACTCAATCATCTTGAAAGCTTCAATCTCTGTTGGGGTAAAGATATTGTGATGAGGTTGAAGGATGTCTTCTTCTACTACTGCCGGAACTTGATCCCCCATGGCCTTCTTGATCCCATCATCCTTGTTGATCTCTCCGGGCTCTTCTCTCTTCAGCTCTATCTTCATTAGCCAAGCATCGTTTCCCTCATTGTTGGAGGAGGAGGGAGATGACATGATGCCTGGCCTTGATAACCCTGGCAGGAAACAGCTCAAAACAAAAACAGGAGATATTTGTGTGGTACGGTGGTCAAAACCTTCGGGAGAGTATATAATGATTTTTTACCGACCAAAAGAAGTATCGTGCAAGAAAACGGAGTCCGGAAGGCACACGACGTGCCACAAGTATCGTGCCGGGGGGCACGCCCAGGGGGTAGGGCGCGCCCTCCACCCTCGTGGATGCCTTGTGTCCTTCCCGAGCTGGTTCTTATTTTCCTATTTTATTAAATATTCCAAAATGGATAAAAATTGATATTATAACTGTTTTGGAGTCGGTTTACTTACCGTACCTCATACCTATTCCTTTTCGGAGTCTGAAACGTTCTGGAAAGTGTCCTTTATGTATTCCTCTGGGGTTACGGTTTCAAAAACATTAGTTTCAACATTTATAGGATTACCTGAGATATAATGTCTGATTCTTTGACCGTTCACCACCCTTGGATTTGTGCCTTCGAAGTTGTTGATTTTTATGGCACCAGAACGATAGACCTCCTCGATAATGTAAGGACCTTCCCATTTTGAGAGGAGTTTGCCTGCAAAAAATCTTAAACGAGAGTTGTATAACAAAACATAATCACCTACATTAAACTCACGTTTTTGTATCCTTTTGTCATGCCATCTTTTAACCTTTTCTTTAAACAGTTTGGCATTTTCATAGGCCTGGGTTCTCGATTCATCAAGTGAGCTAATGTCAAATAACCTCTTCTCACCAGCAAGTTTGAAATCATAATTGAGCTCTTTAATGGCCCAATATGCCTTATGTTCTAGTTCGAGAGGTAAGTGACATGCTTTACTATAAACCATTTTATACGGAGACATACCCATAGGATTTTTGTATGCAGTCCTATATGCCCATGATGCATCATCAAGTTTCTTGGATCAATTCTTTCTAGATCTATTAACAGTGTTTTGCAAAATTAATTTAAGCTCTCCATTGCTCAGTTCTACTTGACTGCTAGACTGTGGGTGATAAGGAGATGCAATTCTATGATTAACATCATACTTAGCAAGCATTTTAGGAAAAGCACCATGAATAAAATGTGAACCACCATCAGTCATTAAATATCTAGGGAGTCCAAACCTCGGAAAAATAACTTCTTTAAGCATCTTAATAGAGGTGTTATGATCAACACTACTAGTTGGAATAGCTTCTACCCACTTAGTAATGTAACCAACAGTAACTAAAATATGTGTATACCCATTAGAGGAAGGAAAAGGTCCCATAGAATCAAAACCCCAAACATCAAATGGTTCAATAACAAGTGAATAATTCATAGGCATTTCTTGACGTCTACTAATATTACCAATTCTTTGACATTCATCACAAGACAAGACAAACTTATGGGCATCCTTGAAGAGAGTAGGCCAATAAAAACCGGATTGCAATACCTTATGAGCAGTTCTATCTCCAGCGTGGTGTCCTCCATAAGCCTCGGAGTGACACTTGCATAGGATCTGTTCCTGTTCATGCTCAGGTACACAACGTCTAATGACACCATCTACTCCTTTATAAAGGTGTGGGTCATCCCAAAAGTAATGTCTTAAATCATAGAAGAACTTTTTCTTTTGCTGGTATGTGAAACTAGGTGGTATAAACTTAGTAACAATATAATTAGCATAATCAGCATACCATGGAGCGGTACGAGAGGCATTTATGACAGCTAATTGTTCATCAGGAAAGCTATCATCAATAGGTAGTGGGTCATCAAGAACATTCTCTAGCCTAGACAAGTTGTCTGCAAGGGGGTTCTCAACTCCCTTTTGTAGCGACCCGACCTCAGACGGTCAAGTCTCTGTGCTTAAGTGTCATCCCTGGATCGGTATGCTGACACACACAGTACTCGAGGATTTATAACAGAGGTAAATCATATGTAAAAAGTAACGTAAATACTATTACCTCAATCCAAATAGCGGAAGTAACAAGGTTGTGGATTCCCATCAACACCAACGGCAAAGTTGAGTGTAGAAATAGTAACCCTAACGTATCACTTACTCGTCGTAAGATTCCTGCAACATGAGACGTTGCAGCCACAAAGGGTCAGTACATTGAATGTACTCGCAAATTCACACCATAGAGAATGATGAATAAAGGCTATCACTACATGCATATTTGGCTGGTGGAAAAGCTCTATGGTTATAAGGTTTCTGCGAAAAGCCAATTTTTCCCTACTACAAAGGAATAAATTTTATTTAACTATCATGGTGGTTGTTAATCATTGAGAATGGTTGACAACATTCTCAATCCCAATTAAGTAACATCATTAAACCCAACAAAATTATCTAAAGTCACATGATGAGATTCACATGATAATCCAAGTACCAGATACTCAAAACGTCCATAACCGGGGACACGGCTAATCATGATTAGTTTATACACTCTGCAGAGGTTTGGGCACTTTTCCCCACAAGACTCGATCTCCTTCGTTGGATTTCTCGCACTACATGGTGTTTGAGAAACGGATGACCGAGACATAGTCTTTCAGAAGCATTTGCACCTTACGATGGGTAGACCGTACCACCTACAACCCCTACATCTGCTAGTCTACCACTATAAGAGTTCACACGACTTAATCAACTATGCTAGAGCCCATAATAGCTTGTGGCTGCACACAGAAGTTTCTAGTATGAATAATCTCATGATCCCTTTGAGCCTGGGTGGCGGTCCATAAAAAAACAGGCAATCCTGGAATACCCAGGTGCCTAGACAGGCAATCGCTGAAATACCCAGGTGCCTCAATCCACCCAGATGTGTGTTAAAGTTGCCACCTTAAGTAAACCATTAATTAACAATCTCACATCTGTCATGAAATACTCTCAAACCCAATCCACATCTACGAGCATAGCATGGCAATATAAGCATAACATAATAGTAACTCGCAAGGTTTGAATGCAGGGCAATAGGTTCCTACCTCATCAACTACTTCCCAATACTCACATGTTATCAATCCTACTCATGCAATGTTTGAGGGTGAAACTAATGCATAAAAACTGGGTATGAAGGGGGATATGATCAAAGTGTGAACTTGCCTGCAATGTTGATGAAGATGATTCGCACTCATAACTCTTGATAGTTCTACTCGTCACACTCCGATCAATCTATCGTAAGCAAGCAATAGTAACCACACATAAGCAATCACTCAAAATATCAGAAAGATCGAAGAAGACGATTCGAAAAACTTCAAAACCAAGCAAATAACTCTTGCAACATAAAACAATTTTTAACAGTGCCAAAATTATGTGAATTTGGCCTTATCAGAAAGTTTAGGTCAAAAGCTTCGATTTGCAAAAGAATCAACTCAAACGGAGCCACGAAACTCAAGTTATGATCAAACAAAGTTTGAATACAAATCTGGTCTAATTCAAATTTTAAAATTTCAAAAACATGTTTGGGTTGGATTACTGGATAGAGGGGATCATAACGAAGAAGTGGCGTTGGTTTCGTTGGATTTGGACAAACGAGTTAAAAGTTATGGCTATTTGAAAAATCAGGGCCAAGCTGTTTTACGGAAGAAAAAAAAATAGCTACGGGCTAGGGTCTAATGTATAATTACGTAGACTAATTGATAATCTAATTATTTTATCGTATTAGTCTAAAAATAATAAACTACAGAAGTATAAGAAGAAAAAAACAAAGAAAGATACCTTTATAAGGCAGAGAAAAGATGACTTTGGAGAGAAGAGAAAATTTCTAGAAGTCGCGCCGGAGAGGAGAAATATATTTTTCTTAAATGAATCTAGTCAAACCAAAATATTGATTTAACCCGAATCGGATGATTTTTGGAGGCTCTATAGGTCTATATTTATTGGTGGAAAAGAGGCTTAGATGTCAAAGGCTAGGCAATGTGGGACTAAACGTAGACGAAAATATACGAAACAGAGATGAAAAGAGGTGAGCAGCTCGCATGGGCCTAAAGGCCTTCGGCCGACCGCGTGCCCGCTGCGGCTGCAGTTTTTTTTTTACAAAATTCGGCCTAAGAAAAAAATAAAAAAAATGAAAAGGCTGGCTGGGCCTGGCCTATTTAAGAGAAAAAAACAATGGGGCGCCAGAAGCTACTATCCTGCACATGTAGGCGATAAATAAATATGGGCCGCACGTACAGTTTTTTTTAAATAGAAACAAAAGGAAAACCGAATAACAAAATGAAATAAAAAATTTATATAGGCATATTATATATCCGAATTTTCATAAAAAGATTTTCTACGACATGAACATTTTTCTAGCATTAAATAAAATACACACAAATTCTAATAATTCCAACAGTGCTCCTGCTCTAATAAGATCCACAAAATCATTTTAAAAATATAAAATGAAATCAAATTTATTTCTCTCCAATTTTATGTTGTAGGGAATCATGTTACCCTATTTTCCATGTATTTTATTTTTGGAGAAAAATGATTTGAATAAAATCCAAATAACTCCAAATTGAAAAATAATTCCAAAAGACTTTGAATTTGATCCTTTGAAACTTCCAACTCATATTTCATATAATTTGAAGAAGTCATTTTATCTCCTCTCGTGAAAATCATTGAGTTGCATAAAGTTTCGCAATTGGAAATATTTTCCAAATGAAATTCAAATATTTTCAACACCCCTTGTCATTTAAATAAATGGAAGAAGTCATGTCATCTTCTCTCCAGGGTTTCGTGGTGAAAAGAATTCGAATTCACGGAGATCACGAATGCAAAATAAATGTTTGGGAAAGTCCTTTTATTCCCTCTCATTTAACTTTCAAAAAGGTTTCGAATTTCACTCAATTTCACACGATCAATCAAATCTATCTATTTATTATAACATTCCAAAATTTAGAATTTTGGGATGTTACACCTTTCTATCAATAATATGCAAATAATATTCTTGTAGCAAGAGAACCCATCTAATAAGTCTAGGTTTAACATCTTTATTTTCCATAAGATAATTAATAGCAGCATGATCAGTGTGAACAGTTACTTTCGAATAAACAATATAAAGTCTGACCTTATCACAAGCAAATACAACTACTAAAAACTCATTTTCCATAGTATCATAATTTCTTTGAGCACTGTCTAGAGTTTTACTAGCATATTGGATAATATTTAATTTCTTATCAACTCTTTGTCCTAGAACAGCCCCTACAGCATAATCACTAGCATCGCACATGATTTCAAATGGCAAATTCCAATCAGGAGGTTGAACAATAGGTGCAGAAATCAAAGCTTTCTTAAGTATTTCAAATGATTCTACACAATCATCATCAAAGACAAAAGGAACATCTTTTTGTAAGAGATTAGTCAGAGACCGAGAAACTTTAGAGAAGTCCTTGATGAACCTCCTATAAAAACCGGCATGACCAAGAAAACTTCTTATACCTTTGATGTCCTTAGGACACAGCGTCTTTTCAATAGCATCAACTTTAGCTTTATCAACTTCAATAACTCTTTCAGAAATTTTATGCCCCAAGACAATACCTTCATTAACCATAAAGTGGCACTTCTCCCAATTCAAGACAATATTAGTTTCTTCACATCTCTACAAAACTCGATCAAGGTTGCTTAAGCAATCATCAAAAGAAGTTCCATATACGGAGAAATCATCCATGAAAACCTCAACAATATTTTCACAGAAGTCAAAGAATATAACAGTCATACATCTTTGAAAGGTAGCAGGTGCATTGCATAAACCAAAAGGCATATGTCTATAAGCAAAGGGACCGAAAGGGAAAGTAAAAGTTGTCTTTTCTTGATCCTCTTTTGACACGGGTATTTGAGAAACCAGAATAACCATCTAGAAATCAGAAATGTGTATGTTTGGATAAATAAAGGGTAAAGGGTAATGATCCTTTTTAGTAGCTTTATTTAATTTGTGGAAATCAATTACCATTCTATAACCTGTAACAATTCTTTGTGGGATCAATTCATCTTTATCATTAGGAACAAGAGTAATACCTCCCTTCTTAGGGACACAATGGACAGGACTTACCCACTGACTATCAACAACGGGATAAATTATACTTGCCTCCAGAAGCTTTAGTATTTATTTTCTTGCCACTTCTTTCATCTTAGGATTTAACCGTCGTTGGTGATCAACAACCGGTTTCGCGTCTTTCTCCAATTTTATTTTGTGCTGGCATAGAGTGGGCCTAATGCCCTTAAGATCATCAAGAGTATATCCAATAGCAGCACGGTGCTTCTTTAGAGTTTTCAATAATTTCTTTTCTTCATGCTCTGAAAGGTTGGCACTAATAATAACAGGATATATCTCTTTCTCATCAAGATAAGCATATTTGAGAGTATCAGGTAAAGGTTTAAGCTCAAACACGGGATCACCCCTGGGTGGAGGAGGATCCCCTAGGATTTCAACAGGTAAGTTGTGTTTCAAAATAGGTCCCTGTTTAAAGAATACTTCAACTATTTCCCTTCTTTCATTCATAAACATATCATTTTCATGGTCTAGCAAATACTGTTCTAAAGGATCACTAGGAGGCACGGCAATAGAAGCAAGACCAATTATTTCATCTTTACTAGGCAATTCTTTATCATGGGGTTGTCTACAAAATTTAGCAAAATTAAACTCATGAGACATATCCCCCAAACCAACAGAAACAATATCCTTATTGCAATCTATCTTAGAATTAATAGTATTCAAGAAGGGTCTACCAAATATAATGGGACAAAAGTCATCTTGTGGGGAGCCAAGAACAAGAAAATCAGCAGGATATTTTACTTTCCCACACAAGACTTCAACATCCCTAACAATCCCAAGTGGTGAAATAGTGTCTCTATTGGCAAGCTTAATTGTAACATCAATTTCCTCTATCTTAGCAGTTGCAATATCATGAATAATTTCTTTATATAAGGAATGCGGTATTGCACTTGCACTAGCACCCATATCACATAAGCCATGATAGCAATGATCTCCTGTTTTAACAGAAATAACAGGCATGCCTACAACAGGTCTATGTTTATTTTTAGTATCAGGCCTAGCAATTCTAGCAGCTTCATCACAGAAGTAAATAACATGCCCATCAATATTATTAGCCAAGAGATCCTTAACCATAGCAACACTAGGTTCAAATTTAATTTTCTCAGAGGGTGTAGGTGTTCTAGCATTACTCTTACGAACAACAGTTGAAGCTTTAGCATGATCCTTTATTCTAACAGGGAAAGGTGGTTTCTCGATATAAGCAGTAGGAACAACAGGATCATTATAAGTGATGGTCTTCTCTTTAACTTTAATAGGTGCAACTACTTTGACTTCAATGGGAGGATTATATTTAAACCACTTCTCCTTAGGGAGATCAACATGAGTAGCAAAGGATTCACAGAAAGAGGCTACTATCTCAGAGTCAAGTCCATATTTAGTGCTAAATTCACGGAAAGCATCGGTATCCATAAAAGATTTAACACAATCAAACTTAGGTGTTATACCTGACTCCTTACCTTCGTCGAGATCCCAATCTTCAGAGTTGTGTTTAATTCTTTCCAATAAATCCCATTTGAATTCACTAGTCTTCATCATAAAAGAGTCAGTACAAGAAGTATCGAGCATGGAGCGATTATCGAGAGAAAGTTGAGCATAAAAATTTTGAATAATAATTTCTCTTAAGAGCTCATGATTGGGGCATGAATATAACATTGACTTAAGCCTCCCCCAAGCTTGAGCGATGCTTTCTCCTTCGTGAGGCCAAAAATTATATATATAATTACGATCACGATGAACAAGATGCATATGATAAAACTTCTGATGAAATTCCAATTTCAATTGGTTGTAGTTTCATGATCCCATATCAACACATAGCCTAAACCATGTCAATGCCTTTCCCTTAAAAGATAAAGGGAAGACCTTCTTCTTGATAACATCCTCGGGCATACCTGCAAGCTTAAATAATCCACAAATTTCATCCACATAGATTAGGTGCAAATCGGGATGTAATGTTCCATCACTTGTGAAAGGATTAGCTAGCAGTTTCTCTATCATACCCGAAGGAATTTCAAAGTAAACATTTTCAGTAGGTTCAGTAGGTTGAGGAGCAACTCTTTGCTCTACTGGTCGGGGTGAAGATACCCCGAACAAGCCCCTCAAAGGATTATGTTCCATAGTAACAAGTGACAGTAAATTTCAGCACACTATATAATTTTTTCCTTACCAAATTCCACCTACCAAAGGCGCTTCACTCCCCGGCAACGGTGCCAAAAAAGTGTCTTGATGACCCAAAAGTATAGGGGATCTATCGTAGTCCTTTCGATAAGTAAGAGTGTCGAACCCAACGAGGAGCAGAAGGAAATGAAAAGCAGTTTTCAGTAAGGTATTCTTTGCAAGCACTGAAATTATTGGTAACAGATAGTTTTGTGATAAGGTAATTTGTAACGGGTAACAAGTAATAAAAGTAAATAAGGTGCAGTAAGATGGCCCAATCCTTTTTGTAGCAAAGTACAAGCCTGGACAAACTCTTATATAAAGGAAAGCGCTCCCGAGGACACATGGGAGTTATCGTCAAGCTAGTTTTCACCATGCTCATATGATTCGCGTTCGGTACTTTGATAATTTGATATGTGGGTGGACCGGTGCTTGGGTACTGTCCTTCCTTGGACAAGCATCCCACTTATGATTAACCCCTATTGCAAGCATCCGCAACTACAACGGAAGTATTAAGGTAAACCTAACCATAGCATGAAACATATGGATCCAAATCAGCCCCTTACGAAGCAACGCATAAACCAGGGTTTAAGCTTCTGTCACTCTAGCAACCCATCATCTACTTATTACTTCCCAATGCCTTCCCCTAGGCCCAAACAATGGTGAAGTGTCATATAGTCGATGTTCACATGACACCACTAGAGGAGAGACAACATACATCTCATCAAAATATCGAACGAATACCAAATTCACATGACTACTTATAGAAAGACTTCTCCCATGTCCTCAGGAACAAACATAACTACTCACAAATCATATTCATGTTCATAATCAGAGGGGGTATTAATATGCATAAAGGATCTGGACATATGATCTTCAGCCGAATAAACCAACTAGCATCAACTACAAGGAGTAATCAACACTACTAGCAACCCACAGGGACCAATCTGAGGCTTTGGGACAAAGATTGGATACAAGAGATGAACTAGGGTTTGAGATGAGATGGTGCTGGTGAAGATGTTGATGGAGATTTCCCCCCTCCCGATGATAGGATCGATGGTGATGATTTCCCCCTCCCGGAGGGAAGTTTCCCCGGCAGAATAGCTCCGCCGGAGCCCTAGATTGGTTCCGCCAAGGTTCCGCCTCGTGGCGGCGGAGTTTCGTCCCGTGAGCTAGCTTATGATTTTTTCCTCCATGAAAGACCTCATATAGCAGAAGATGGGCATCAGAGGGCTGCCTGGGGGGCCACGAGGCAGGGGGCGCGCCCAGGGGGGTAGGGCGCGCCCTCCACCCTCGTGGATGGTGGGTGGCCCCCCTCTGGTACTTCTTTCGCCCAATATTTTTTATATATTCTGAAACTTGCTCTTGTGAAGTTTTAGGACTTTTGGAGTTGTGCAGAATATGTCTCTAATATTTGCTCCTTTTCTAGCCCAGAATTCCAGCTGTCGTCATTCTCCCTCTCCATGTAAACCTTGTAAAATAAGAAAAATAGGCATAAGTATTGTGACATAATGTGTAATGACATCCCATAATGCAATAAATATCGATATAAAAGCATGATGCAAAATGGGCATATCATGAACTGGAGCTAGCTCTGTGTCACCCTATGTTATAACTGTTGCATGAGGAATCGCATCCGACATAATTATCCATCACTGATCCACTGCCTACGAGCTTTTCACATATTGATCTTTGCTTAGTTACTTTTCCGTTGCCAATATTACAATCACTACAAAAACTACTATTGTTACTTTTGCCACCGTTACCGCTACTTCCATATTACTTTGCTACTAAATACTTTGCTGCAGATATTAAGTCTTTCAGGTGTGGTTGAATTGACAACTCAACTGTTAATACTTGAGAATATTCTTTGGCTCCCCTTGTGTCGAATCAATAAATTTGGGTTGAATACTCTACCCTCGAAAACTGTTGTGATCCCCTATACTTGTGGGTTATCAATACTATTTTCTGGCGCCGTTGTCGGGGAGCATAGCTCTATCCTTTGAGTCACTTGGGATTTATATCTGTTCATCACTATGAGGAACTTGAAAGACGAAAGAACCAAGATTTTTCCCTCAACTACGAGGGGAGGTAAGGAATTGCTAATACGTCTCCGTCGTATCTACTTTTCCAAACACTTTTGCCCTTGTTTTGGACTCTAACTTGCATGATTTGAATGGAACTAACCCGGACTGACGCTGTTTTTAGCAGAATTGCCATGGTGTTATTTTTGTGCAGAAATAAAAGTTCTCGAAATGACTTGAAAATCAACAGAGATTATTTTTGGAATATATAAAAAATACTGGAAGAAGAATCCATGTCAGGGGGCCCACACCCTGTCCACGAGGGTGGGGGTGCGCCTACCCCCTGGGCGCGCCCCCTGCCTCGTGGGCCGCCTGATCGTCCACCAACGTCCATCTTGACTCCATATATTAACTTTCGGGGAGAAAAAAATCAGAGAGAAGGATTCATCATGTTTTACGATACGGAGCTGCCGCCAAGCCCTAAACTCGGGAGGGCTGATCTGGAGTCTGTTCGGGGCTCCGGAGAGGGGAATTCGTCGCCATCGTCATGATCAACCTTCCTCCATCACCAATTGCATGATGCTCACCACCGTGCATGGGTAATTACCATCGTAAGCTTGCTGGACGGTGATGGGTTGGATGAGATTTATCATGTAATCGAGTTAGTTTTGTTAGGGTTTGATCCCTAGTATCCACTATGTTCTGAGATTGATGTTGCTATGACTTTGCTATGCTTAATGCTTGTCACTAGGGCCCGAGTGCCATGATTTTAGATCTGAACCTATTATGTTTTCATGAATATATGTGAGTTCTTGATCCTATCTTGCAAGTCTATAGTCACCTATTATGTGTTATGATCCGTTAACCCCGAAGTGACAATAATCGGGACCATTATCGGTGATGACCGTAGTTTGAGGAGTTCATGTATTCACTATGTGTTAATGCTTTGGTCCGGTACTCTATTAAAAGGAGGCCTTAATATCCCTTAGTTTCCAATAGGACCCCGCTGCCATGGGAGGGTACGACAAAAGATCTCATGCAAGTTCTTTTCCATAAGCACGTATGACTATATTCGGAATACATGCCTACATTACATTGATGAACTGGAGCTAGTTCTGTGTCACCCTATGTTATAACTGTTGCATGATCGATCGCATTCTACATAATTATCCATCATTGATCCAGTGCCTATGAGCTTTTCCTATATTTTTTCACTTATTTACTTTTCCGTTGCTACTGTTACAATCACTATAAAACCCAAAAATATTACTTTTGCTACCATTACCACTACTATCATATTACTTTGCTACTAAATACCTTGCTGCAGATATTTAGTTTCCAGGTGTGGTTGAATTGACAACTCAGCTTCTAATACTTGAGAATATTCTTTGGCTCCCCTTGTGTCGAATCAATAAATTTGGGTTGAATACTCTACCCTCGAAAACTGTTGCGATCCCCTATACTTGTGGGTTATCAAGACTATTTTCGGGCGCCGTTGCCAGGGAGCATAGCTCTATTCTTTGAGTCACTTGGGATTTATATCTGTTGGTTACTATGAAGAACTTGAAAGATCAAAGAACCAATATTTTTCCCTCAACTACGAGGGGAGGTAAGGAACTGCCATCTAGCTTTGCACTTGATTCACCTTCCGTTTTGACTAAACTTGCAACACCTACACATGCCAGTCATTCTGATATGTCGCATGTTATTGATGATGCCACTTCTGCTTTGCATGATACTTATGATGAAACTACTTCTATGCTTGATAATACTGTGCTACTAGGCGAATTTCTTGATGAATAACTTACTAGGGCTAGAGAGAATGAAATTATTGAAACTAATAATATTGATGAAAGTGATGATGAAGATTCTCCCTCTAGATATGAATTGCGTGTTGTGCCTGAAGGTTATGTTATGGATGAAGAAACAGCTAGAGACTTCTTAGCTTGCAATGATAGATCTCTTAAGAAATTATTAGCTAAGCTTAAAGAAAAGTCTTGGAATGCTAGAATGAAATATGACCCTGCTTTTGCTACTTCACCTATCTTTATTACCAATAAGGATTATGATTTCTGTGTCGATATTGAGTTAATTACTTTGGTTGAACCTGATCCATTCTATGGCTATGAATCAGAAACTGTTGTGGCACATCTTACTAAATTAAATGATATAGCCACCATGTTTACTCATGATTAGAAAACTCGCTATTACTTTATCCTTAAGTTGTTTCCGTTCTCATAAAAGGGTGATGCTAAAACATGGTTTAATTCTCTTGATCCTGATTGTGTGTGTAGTCCCCAGGATATGATTTATTACTTCTCTGCTAAATATTTCCCATGCTCATAAGAAACAAGCTGCCTTAAGGGAAATATATAATTTTGTGCAAATTGAAGAAGAGAGTCTCCCACAAGCTTGGGGGAGGCTTCTCCAATTACTTAATGCTTTGCATGATCATCCTCTCAAGAAAAATGAAATACTCGGTATCTTTTATAATGGACTAATTGATGCTTCGAGAGATTACCTGAATAGTTGTGCTGGTTGTGTTTTCAGGGCAAGAACTGTTGATCAAGCTGAATTGCTATTGAATAATATGTTGACTAATGAAAATAATTGGACACTTCTTGAACCAACTCCTAAGCCAACTCCGAAGAAAAGGGGTATTCTATTTCTCAGACCTGAAGATATGCAAGAGGCAAAGAAATCTATGAAAGAAAAAGGTATTAGAGTTGAAGATGTTAAGAATTTACCACCTATTGAAGAAATACATGGTCTTGATAACCCGACACAGGTACTAAAGGTAAATTCCCTCTATAGATTTGATAAATGTGAAATTCCATTTACTAAGTTTGCTAGCCAATGCTTGGATGAGTTTGATGACTTTATGGTTAAACAAGAAAACTTCAATGCTTATGTTGGTAGACAATTGAAATACAATGCTGATATGCTTGAACACTTGAGTGATTATATGTCTAGAGTTAAAGGTGAACTTAAAATTATTAGCAAACATGCTTCTATGGTTACCACTCAAGTAGAACAAGTGCTTAAGGCTCAGAATGATTTGCTTATTGAATTAAATAATATGAAGAATGATAATGCTGTTAGAGTTATGACTAGAGGGGGTAAAATGACTCAGGAACCTTTTTATCATAAGGGCCACCCTAAGAGAATTGAGCAAGATTCTGAGAGAACCAATATTGATGCACCCAGTTCTTCTAAAAAGAAGAAAAATATAAATGATAGGACTTTGCATGCTTCTAGTGAACCTGTTGTTGACACACCTGAGAATCCCAATGATACTTCTATTTCTGATGCTGAAACACAATCTGGTAATGAACATGAACCTAGTGATAATGTTAATGATGATGTTCATGTTGATGCTCAACCTAGCAATGATAATGATGTAGAAATTGAACATGCCGTTGATCTTGATTACCCACAATCAAAGAATCAATGTTATGATAAGAAAGACTTTGTTGCTAGGAAGCACGGTAAAGAAACAGAACCATGGGTTCAGAAACCCATGCATTTTCCTCCTAAACCATCCAAGAAAAGGGATGATGAGGATTTTGAGCGCTTTGCTGAAATGATTAGACCTATCCTTTTGCGTATGCGTTTGACTGATATGCTTAAAATGAACCCTTATGCTAAGTATATGAAAGATATTGTTGCTAATAAAAGAAAGATACCGGAAGCTGAAATTTCCACCATGCTTGCTAACTATACTTTTATGGGTGGAATACCAAAAAAACTTGGAGATCCAGGAGTACCAACTATACCATGCTCCATTAAAAGAAACTATGTTAAAACTGCTTTATGCGAGCCCAAGGCCCGCAATACACGAGCCGGATAATGAACTACCAAGAGATGCTAAAGTGCGGCCTTGTGAATGGCCGTTAGAGGACTTCATGGTTCGGGCAGGAATTAAGGAGGAATTTGAAGCATATGTGCGTAACGCCGATCTTGAGAACTTCGTGGCAGATAAGTGCCGTCAGTACCTCTATTTAACTGATTCATTTGTGAGAAGGTTTAAATTTACATCATCACGCAATTCTCAAACTATCCTATTTGATCTTTATGATAAACCTTATACCATGGACTTAGAAGATTTTAATACTGCTTGTAAACTCCCATAGTGGGGTAAATGCTTGAAGTATTATTATTTTTATGTCAATATTAAACTTTTGTCTTGAATCTTTCGGGTCTGAACATTCATGCCACAATAAAGAAAATTACATTGATAAATATGTTAGGTAGCATTCCACATCAAAAATTCTATTTTTATCATTTACCTACTCGAGGACGAGCAGGAATTAAGCTTGGGGATGCTCATACGTCTCCAACGTATCTATAATTTTTTATTGTTCCATGCTATTTTATATTATTTTTGGGACTAACCTATTAACCGGAGGCCCAATGCCAGTATCTGTTTTTTACCTATGTTAGTGTTTCGCAGAAAAGGAATACCAAACGGAATCCAAACGGAATGAAACCTTTGTAATGATCTTTCTGGGACCGAAAGCAAACCAGGAGACTTGGAGTGGAAGTTTGGAACTCCGCGAGGCGGCATGAGGCAGGAGGGCGCGCCCAGGGGGTAGGCGCGCCCCACCCTTGTGGGCCCCACGAAGCTCCACCGACGCACTTCTTTCGCCTATATATACTCTTATACCCTAGAAACATCAGGGGGAGCCACGAAACCACTTTTCCACCGCCGCAACATTCTGTACGCGTGAGATCTCATCTTGGGGCCTTTTCCGATGATCTGCCGGAAGGGGAATCGATCACGGAGGGCTTCTACATCAACATCATAGCCTCTCCGATGAAGCATGAGTAGTTTACCATAGACCTTTGGGTCCATAGTTATTAGATAGATGGCTTCTTCTCTCTCTCTTTGATCTTTAATACAAAGTTCTCCGCGATGTTCTTGGAGATCTATTCGATGTAATACTCTTTTGCGGTGTGTTTGCCGAGATCCGATGAATTGTGGATTTATGAACTTGATTATCTATGAATATTATTTGGTTCTTCTCTAAATTCTTATATGCATGATTTGATATCTTTTCAAGTCTCTTCAAATTATCGGTTTAGTTTGTCCTACTAGATTGATCTTTCTTACAATGGGAGAGGTGCTTAGCTTTGGGTTCAATCTTGAAGTGTCCTTTCCCAGTGACAGTAGGGGCAGCAAGGCACGTATTGTATTGTTGCCATCGAGGATAAAAAGATGGGGTTTATATCATATTGCTTGAGTTTATCCCTCTACATCATCTCATCTTGCTTAATGCGTTACTCTGTTCTTATGAACTTAATACTCTAGATGCATGCTGGATAGCGGTCGATGTGTGGAGTAATAGTAGTAGATGCAGAATCGTTTCGATCTACTTGACACGGGCGTGATACCTATATTCATGATCATTGCCTTAGATATCTTCATAACTATGAGCTTTTCTATCAATTGCTCGGCAGTAATTTGTTCACCCACCGTAATACATGCTATCTTGAGAGAAGCTACTAGTGAAACCTATGGCCCCCGGGTCTCTTTCTTATTATATTGCATCTCTTTTATTTACATCGCATCTCGTTTCATATTTTGCAGTCTTTACTTTCCAATCTATACAACAAAAATACCAAAAATATTTATCTTACTATCTTTATCAAATCTCACTTTTGCGAGTGGCCGTGAAGGGATTGACAACCCCTTTATTGCGTTGGTTGCAAGGTTCTTGATTGTTTCTGTAGGTACTAGGTGACTTGTGCATTGTCTCCTACTGAATTGATACCTTGGTTCTCAAGAACTGAGCGAAATACTTATGCTACTTTGCTGCATCACCCTTTCTTCTTCAAGGGAAAACCAACGCATGCTCAAGAGGTAGCATCGTACTAGGACTCAAGTCCTAGTAGGATTCCCTTTCCTTTTCGGAGTAGGAAAGAAGGAAATGAGGGAGAGGGAGAGGGAGAAGGAAAGGGGGGCCGCGCGCCACCTAGTGGCCCTTCTTCCCTCTCTCCACTAAAGCCCAATAAGGCCCATTAACTTCCCCCAGCAAATTCCCGTAACTCTTCGGTACTCCGAAAAATACCTGAATCACTCGGAACCATTTCGATGTCCGAATATAGCCTTCCAATATATCAATCTTTATCTCTTGACCATTTCGAGACTCCTCGTCATGTCCGTGATCTCATCCGGGACTCCGAACAAAATTCAGTCATCAAATCACATAACTCAAAATATAAATCGTCATCGAACGTTAAGAGTGCGGACCCTACGGGTTCGAGAACTATGTAGACATGACCAAGACACATCTCCGGTCAATAACCAATAGCGGAACCTGGATGCTCATATCGGCTCCAACATATTCTATGAAGATCTTTATCGGTCAAACCGCATAACAACATATGTCATTCCCTTTGTCATCGGTATGTTGCTTGCCCGAGATTCGATCGTCGGTATCTTTGTACCTAGTTCAATCTCGTTACCGTCAAGTCTCTTTACTCGTTCCGTAATGCATCATCCCGTAACTAACTCATTAGTCACATTGCTTGCAAGGCTCATTGTGATGTGCATTACCGAGAGGGCCCAGAGATACCTCTCCGATACATGGAGTGACAAATCCTAATCTCGATCTATGCCAACTCAACAAACACCTTCGGAGACACCTGTAGAGCATCTTTATAATCACCCAGTTACGTTGTGACATTTGATGGCACACAAGGTGTTCCTCCGGTGTTTGGGAGTTGCATAATCTCATAGTCAAAGGAATATGTATAAGTCATGAAGAAAGCAATAGCAATAAAACTAAACGATCAACATGCTAAGCTAACGGATGGGTCTTGTCCATCTCATCATTCTCCTAATGATGTGATCCCGTTCATCAAATGACAACACATGTCTATGGTCAGGAAACTTAACCATCTTTGATTAACGAGCTAGTCAAGTAGAGGCATACTAGGGACACTCTATTTTGTCTATGTATTCACACATGTACTAAGTTTCCAGTTAATACAATTCTAGCATGAATAATAAACATTATCATGATATAAGGAAATATAAATAACAACTTTATTATTGCCTCTAGGGCATATTTCCTTCACAGTCGTCGTATGTTAATTGCTAAAAAGGGAAACATGTGTTGGTGTACTACCCGCGAGCCAGGAGGGCCTGGGTACCTTGAGCAGTAGCAGTACTTCCCAACACTAGTATGGGAAGGTGAACCAACCTGTGGTTGGATGGTCACAGGGACAGTGGTATCCCCAGCCCACCAAGGTTCAAGTCATGGTGCTCGCATTATTCCTGGATTTATTTCAGGATTTCCGGCGACGCGCTCTTAGTGGGAGGAGATGTTCCCGTCGACGACGAGGCATCTACGGTGACTTCTTAA
The DNA here is from genome assembly GCF_002162155.2 of Triticum dicoccoides. Lineage (NCBI taxonomy): Eukaryota > Viridiplantae > Streptophyta > Magnoliopsida > Poales > Poaceae > Triticum > Triticum dicoccoides. The sequence continues at coordinate 590,305,720 of NC_041392.1, read as the reverse complement.
ATCTCAAGATGACATGCCGGCTCAGTCTCTCGAAGGTGCTCATAGGGGTAGGGTTGCTCACCGTGGAGACTACAAAATTCTTCACACAAAAAGGCTATAGGGGTTTTCCGCCTGTAGCGAGAAACCTAGCTGCGGCCACAGGAGAGCTGCTCCTTCCTGCACCGTCTTCCGGTGGCTCTCCTCCACCGGCGACCTTTTGGTCATCGGTGGTGAGGGGGGCCATCGGATCCCGCGTGTGTGGATCGTTTATAGCTTTAGGTTTTAGGGCCCAAGAAGCTTAGGGTTTTGAATCATTCGATGTCTTGGTTTCGGCGGCGACGGCGGCGATGCTAAATAAAGAAGCTCTAGATTCTTCTCCAGCGAGGCGATCGTCTCTATGGTTGGTGAAGGATTTGGGAGCCAGTCTGTTCAAGCGGGGATGTAATGGCGGTGGCATCATTGTGGTGGACATGTGTCCTCGGGCTCCGCCATTGTGACGACGTCTGCTCCAACGTCGGCAGGAAGCTTGGGAGGTAGTCGAGGAGCGGATGCAAATTGTGGTCTACATCGACGACATCTGGAAGACGGAACGTGTTCTGGGCTCGTGGCTCGTGGTTCGTGTGCTGGGCTCCACCGTTGTGCATGTTCTTGTAGAGCCAAAAATAACCATAATATTTTTGCATGTGAACCGTAGCTACCACTATCCATCACGTTGCAGTCACTGTCGGCGGACTCTCCTCCGCAAAGATAACATCATCCAACTCGCCCTCTTTGATCGCAAGCGAAGCATCATGTATTCCAACTCACAATCCTTGGACGTCGAAGCTGGAGGATCTACCATCATGGAAACCCACAGTACCGATGTCTCAAGAGAGAGACTTTGCTCGACCCATGGCCGGCCCTAACCTTGTACTACCAAGGTCGGGGAGCGATGCAAGATTGCCCCCAAATCAAGCCGAGTAGACGAAGATCACAGAGAGGGGAGGGGGGTACTCAACACCATGCAAGGGCGTCGATAGCGTGCAACCCAAGTGAGAGTGAGGGGGAGCTGTAGATTCAGTTCTTTTCACCAAGTCTCAATTTTCATTTTTCTCGAGGTTATGATTTATTGACAAATACCAAAAAAACATTTTCTTTTGTAGTGTTGCTTTGTAGCACACATAATCCATAACCACTATGCCTCTACTATTGAAAGATATAGGGAGGGCTCACCAACAACAGCACCCCGCATGGCTCATGGCCAGGCAATCAATTTATCATTATCATCATCATCATCATCATCATCATCATCATCATCATTACCAGCAAGCATATGGGTCGGCCTAACATGCGCGGGTAAGCCTTGCCCGTCTCCTGTTTCGGGTTTTTTTCACGTTTTTTTCTTGTTGATGATGTATATAAAAAATGTTGAACAATTATTTGAAAAATGTTGAGAAAGTATTTGAAAAATGCAGAACAAGTATTTGAAAAGATGTTGAACAAAGTATTTGAAAAAATGTTGAACAAGTATTTGAAAAAAAATATTGATCATGTATTTGAAAAATATTTAACAAGTATTTAAAAATGTTGAACAAGTATTTAAAAAATGTTGACCATGTATATAAGAATTTAAAATGAAAACAAAAGAAAAACCAAAAGGAAAACCCAAAAAAGAAACAAAAAAACAAAGTAAAAGGAAATAAAAAATGAAAAACAAATAAAAAATCCCAGGGAAGAATAAATAAAAAAGAAAAAAGGTAAGAAAAAAGAAAATGAAAAAAGAAAAACGGAGAAGAAAAAAAGGGAGAAAACCTCTAGTAGGTTGCAATCCTACGAGTAACCAGTAACGCCACGGGGGAGGACTGGTTAGTCACGCCAGTCATCACCTTTGAGACTAGGGTTTGATCTCCCTGGATGCTCTCCTTTATTCCCTGTTTTTTGAACAATTCGTACGTCAAAATGGGCCGACCCATCACTGTTCCCTCGACACGATACAACCCCACAACGATTGCTGAATAGTGAATACAATAAATAGCATTAGCGCTTGGAACAAGAAATTCCAATATGGCCACCTTCCTAGTCGGAGAAGAGGTAATCCACGGCCCATGAGAGCTCAGCTTTGTGAAACTACGATGCATCTCAACCATGGTCCATATACACGTCCCTCGAACTCTCGTGTATCTTCTCTCTCTACTCCCTCCTCTCCAGATCCTTTGCATAACTTCTTCACATCTCTACAACATCCTCAGTCTACTAATACCGCCATCTTTCCTACCCGTACTAATGTCATCTAGTTGTGGCTCAATGAACTATGGCTTCCCGGGCCTCCGATAGGCAACAGTCACTCATGCTGCACACAACTTGCAAATTCCCCATCCTATTGTTGGCCACCATCGCTTTGGCTGATACTGAGGTCTTGAGTGCATTCTTCTGGAATTAAATTAAGCCAGCTCTAGGTAAAATATTCCCTGTTTTTTCAACAATTCGTACGTCAAAATGGGCCGACCCATCACTGTTCCCTCGACGCGATACAACCCCACATCGATCACTGAATGCGATAAATAGCATCCGTGCTTGGAACAAGAAATTCCAATATGGTCACCTACCTAGTCGGAGAAGAGGTAATCCATGGCCCATGAGAGCTCAGCTTTGTGAAACTACGCTGCATCTCATCCATGGTCCATCTACATGTCCCTCAAACTCTCTCGTATCTTCTCTCCCTACTCCCTCGTCTCTAGATCCTTCGCACAACTTCTTCACATCTCTACAACATCCTCGGTCTACTAATACCGCCATCGTTCCTACCCTTACTGTTGTCATCTAGCTGTGGCTCAATGAACTATGGCTTCCCGGGCCTCCGATAGGCAGCAGCCACTGATGCTTTGCACAACTTGCAACTTCCCCATCCTACTATTGGCCACCATCACTTTGGCTGACACTGAAGTCTTGAGCGCGTTCTTATGGAATTAAATTAAGCCAGCTCTGAGTAACGCTTTAGAGAAGATGGGAGATGCGCGCATGTACCAGGGGGCGGGAGCTAGGCCGTTGAGGAGGAGAAAGCAACCTGGACTGCGAGCGCAATGGGACACAGGGTAAACGTGTCCACGTTGTAGGGATTTGCCAAATCCTGTTCATTGGATGCGCAAATTGAATGGTCTATATTCAAAGTTATTCCGCCACTATATAGTGGTATAGATATAGAAAAAACTCTTGACACGGGGATGGACCCTTGACCGAAAGGGTTCTCGAAGACTCGATAACTTTCGCAGGGTTCTCGAATACTCAGTGCGGCGTGATGTTTGTTTGAGCCGACTCCTCTCCAACATTCCACATAATGTGCGGGGTGTCTTTGTCAAAGTGTAACTTAATTGTCAAGACAACCTCCTTAGTTTTAGCTGTAGATTCCAGATCGGACGGTGCAGATGGCACGAAGGCAAGGCGCATCATCATCACTAGCTCGCATTCTTATAGGAGTAGAGATAAAAAAGGAAAATTGTTGTGGAACGATATATGCATGGGCCCCATGAGAATTGAGTAGAGACATTGGCATGTTGGGCTTGGTGGACATGGGCCATTCATTGGTCAAATCAACAACGACTAATCTTCTCTCGTGTGGGTCGACCAGACCAGCGACAAATCCTATTAGGATACCCACAGTTAACGCATAGGGAAGCGAGCTTAGGGATGGCACCCATAGGGTTTGGGTAAGGGTGGAGCCAGCCCAAACCCTTACTCGTCTCCTCTTAGCGTACCCGTCACCCTTATCCATACCCATCAATGTGTACATTTTTCCCATACCCGTTAATCGACAAGGTAGATGGGTACCTGATATGTCTCCAACGTATCTATAATTTATGAAGTATTCATGCCATGTTTACAACAATTTTATATGGTTTTGGTATGATTTGCATGGAACTAACCCGGACTAATGCTATTTTCAGCAGAACTAGCGTGGTGTTATTTTTTATGCAGAAATAAAAGTTCTCCAAATGCAACGGAACTTTTTGACGTTTTTTTTGGAATAAAAGAGGCACTAGAAGCTTCATGGGAGGACCAAAAGGTGAAGGACGTGAGCAGAAGACACCTGGGCGCGCCAGGAGGACCAGGCACGCCCAGGTCGGTTGTGCTCACCCCAAGGCCCATCTTTGCGTGATTCCACCGCCAAAAAATCCTATAAATACAGATAGCCCCAGAAATAACCCTAGATTAGAAATTCCGCCACCGCAAGCCTCTGTAGCCATGAAAAACCAATCTAGACCCCGTTCCGGCACCCTGCCGGAGGGGGAAATCATCACCAGTGGCCATCTTCATCATCCCGGCAGCCACCATGATGAGGAGGGAGTAGTCCACCCTCGGTGCTGAGGGTTTGTACAAGTAGCTATGTGTTTAATCTCCCTCTCATGTTCTTGAGATGTCATGATCTTGATGTATCGTGGGCTTTGTTAATATAGTTGGATCATATGGTGTTTTCCCCTCTCTATCTTGTTGTGAATTGAGTTTTCCCTTTGAGATTTCGTTCTTATCTGATTAAATACTTTTATGGATTTGAGAACACTTTATGTATGTCTTACTACGAATTCCCATGGTGACAATGGGGTATCATATTGATTCACATGATATATGTTTTGGCACTCAACTCGCGGATTCCCAAGGTGGCATTGGGTTAATCTATGCATAGGGGTTGATGCACGTTCTTGTCTTTGTTTCTCTAGTAGAAATCTTGGGGCACTCTTTGAGGTTCTTTGTGTTGGATTGAGTATTATGAATCTAAAATTATTTGGTGTTATCTTAGTACAAACTCTTGATAGATCGATCGGAAAGGATAACTTGGTGTTATTTTAGTGCGAACTCTTGATAGATCGATCGAGAAGGGTAACTTGGTGTTATTTTAGTACGAACACTTGGATAGATCGATCGGAAATAATAACTTCGAGGTAGTTTCATGCCCTACCAATAATTTCTTCTTATGTTCTCTGCTAGATAGGAACTTTGGAGTGATTCTTCATGGCACGTTGAGGGATGGTTATATGATCCAATTAGATTAGCATTGTTAAGAGATTGCACTAGCGAAAGTACGGACCCTAGGCCTCATTTTCAAGCATTGCAATACCATTTGTGCTCACTTTGTTACTTGTTACTTGCTACCTTGCTGTTTTTTATTCTTCCTATTACAAAAATCAATATCTACTATCATGACTACGCTTGTATCACCATCTCTTCACCGAACTAGTGTACCTATACAAATTACCATTGTATTTGGTGTGTAGGGGATACAAGAGACTTTTTGTTATTTGGTTGCAGGACTATTTGAGAGAGACCATCTTCATCCTATGCCTTGATGTCGCTTGAAACTACGTCGGTATTTCCCCAAAGAGGAAGGGATGATGCAACACATCGGCGGTAGGTATTTTCCTCAGATGTGAAACCAAGGTTATCGAACCAATAGGAGAACCAAGCAACACAGCGTAAACAACATATGCACACAAATAACAACTTCTCGCAAGCCGACGTGTTAAAGGGGTTGTCAATCCCTTTCGGGGTATGGCGCCTCAATATAGGCAAATGGACGTGAGGTAAATTTGTAGCAGATCGAACACCAAATAAAATAAATAAGAATAAATTGCAGCAAGGTATTTTGGGGTTTTTGGTTTAGTAGATCTGAAAATAAACGCAAAGGAAAAGTAGATCGCAAAGGCAAATAATATGAGAAAGAGACACGGGGGCCGTAGGTTTCACTGGTGGCTTCTCTCAAGAAAAATAGCAAACGGCGTGTGAACAAATTACTGTTGGGCAATTGATAGAACTTCAAATACTCATGATGATATCCAAGCAATGATCATTGCATAGGCATCACATCCAAGATTAGTAGACCGACTCCTGCCTGCATCTACTACTATTACTCCACACATCGACAGCTATCCAGCATGCATCTAGTGTATTAAGTTCATGGAGAAATGGAGTAATGCAATAAGAACGATGACATGATATAGACAAGATCTATCTATGTAGAGATAGACCCCATCGTTTTATCCTTAGTAGCAATGATACATACGTGTCGATTCCCCTTCTGTCAGTGGGATCAAGCACCGTAAGATCGAACCCACTACAAAGCACATCTTCCCATTGCAAGATAAACAGATCAAGTTGGCTAAACAAAACCCAAATATTGGAGAAGAAATATGAGGCTATAAGTAATCATGCATAAAAGAGATCAAAGAAACTCAAATACTTTCATGGATATAAAAAAGATAGGTTTGATCATAAACTCAAAGTTCATCGGATCCCAACAAACACACCGCAAAAGAGTACATCATATGGATCTCCAAGAGACCATTGTATTGAGAATCAAGAGAGAGAGAGAGAGGAAGCCATCTAGCTACTAACTACGGACCCGAAGGTCTACAAAGAACTACTCACACATCATCGGAGAGGCACCAATGGAGGTGGTGAACCCCATCCGAAATGGTGTCTAGATTGGATCTAGTGGTTCTAGACTCTGCGGCGGCTGGATCAATATTTTGTCGACTCCCCTAGGGTTTGGTAATATTGGGGTATTTATAGAGCAAAGAGGTGGTCCGGGGGCACCCGAGGTGATCACAACCCACCAAGGCACGCCTGGGCCTCCTGGCGCGCCCTGGTGGGTTGTGCTCCCCTTGGGGCACCCCCGGGCGCAGCCAGGGCCCATTATGTTCCTTCTGGTCCATAAAAAATCTCCGTAAAGTTTCGTGGCATTTGGACTCCATTTGATATTGATTTTCTGCGATGTAAAAAACATGGAAAAAGCAACAACTGGCACTTGGCACTATGTCAATAGATTAGTACAAAAAATGATATAAAATGACTATAAAATGATTATAAAACATCCAAGATTGATATATAACAGCATGGAACAATAAAAAATTATAGATACGTTGGAGACATATCACGCCTCCCACGGATTGATAAACTTTAGGTCATCCACTTGAGGAAAATTTGCTACTGTCCTACAAAACTCTACGCTTGGAGGCCCAACACGAGTCTACAAGAACAAGTTGTGTAGTAGACATCTAGCTCTTTTCTGGCGCCATTGCTGGGGAGGTGAGTGCTTGAAGGTATATCTTTAGATCTTGCAATTGAATCTTTTAGTTTCTTGTTTTATAAACTGGTTTGGTTCATAAAAGAAAACTATAAAAATGGAATTGAGGTTGCATCATATTATTCATATTTATAATGTCTTTCGTGAAAATGATGGAAATGAAAATTGTGCTCAATTGATAAAAGAAGAATTCTATAAAATGTTTGACAAAAAATCTTTGAATGATGAGCATGATTGCAATGTTGTTGGTATGAACTCTTTGAATATCCATGATGCTAACGATATGCAAAGCCATAAGCTTGGGGATGCTATATTTGATGAAGATGATATTTTTAGTCCCCCAAGTTTTGATGAGAATATTTATTATGATGATAGCATGCCTCCTATTTATGATGATTATATTGATGAAAGTGGGTTTCGAAGAGTGTTAACTGTAGTGTCGGTGTCAAAATTGGCGGATCTCGGGTAGGGGGTCCTGAACTGTGGGTCTAAGCTGGATGGTAACAGGAGGCAGGGGACACAATGTTTTACCCAGGTTTGGGCCCTCTTGATGGAGGTAAAACCCTACGTCCTGCTTGATTAATATTGATGATATGGGTAGTACAAGAGTAGATCTACCACGAGATCGGAGAGGCTAAACCCTAGAAGCTAGCCTATGGTATGATTGTATGTTGTAGTTGTTGTTGTCCTACGGACTAAAACCCTCCGGTTTATATAGACACTGGAGAGGGTTAGGGTTACACAAGGTCGGTTACAAAGGAGGAGATATCCATATCCGTATTGCCTAGCTTGCCTTCCACGCCAAGTAGAGTCCCATCCGGACACGAGACGAAGTCTTCAATCTTGTATCTTCATAGTCTAACAGTCCGGCCAATGGAGATAGTCCGGCTGTCCGAAGACCCCCTAATCCAGGACTCCCACAGTAGCCCCTGAACCAGGCTTCAATGACGATGAGTCCGGCGCGCAGTATTGTCTTCGGCATTGCAAGGCGGGTTCCTCCTCCGAATATACCACGGAAGAATTTGAATATAAGGATAGTGTCTGACCCTGCAAAATAAGTTCCACATACCACCGTAGAGAGAATAATATTTCTGCAAATCTAATTTGCTGACTTGTTTTGGCAACACGACATTACGCCATGGCCCGGTGATTATTCGAACCGTTTCCTTTAACTAGCCCCGCACATAACGCGAGGCAGTTTTTGACACGTCTCGTCGAAGCAGAGATCGTGTCCCCTTATTACGGGATTCTCATCAATACAGGCGTGGGTAACCCAACCGTGTCTAGGACTCCTAGATTATAGGCAAGTCCCAAATGGCTATGGAGAGGACGCTTGATATTCACCCTCTTTATAAAGGGACAAGGCTTTTAATTTTTCCCTCCCATGCTCAATCGAATCCTTCCCCCGCCTCGAGTTCTAACACCCAAAGCCCAGGTCAGGTGCTCCGGATCTTCAATCATGTCCGGATCTAGCCTTCAAGGCCGATGGATTCCCTCCTCTGTTATGGAAGAAGACATCAAGAAGTTGAGGGAGGCCAGATACCTGACCGCCGAGGTTTCGCATCGGCTGCCTGCCCGAGGGCAGGTCGTCCCTACTCCTGAACCCAACGAAGACGTCGTGTTCATCTCCCACTTCCTCCGAGGACTAGGCCTCACTCTGGATCCCTTCATTAGGGGGTTGATGTTTTATTATGGGCTAGATTTCCACGATATAGCCCCAGACTCCTTTCTCCACATCTCGACATTCATTGTCGTCTGTGAGGCCTTCCTCCGAATTACCCCTCACTTCGGCCTGTGGCTCAAGACCTTTGACGTGAAGACGAAGACGGTCGAGGGGCAGTATGCAGCGTGCGGAGGCGCATTAATAAGCAAGATAGCAGGAGCTCCGTGGCCCAAAGGTTCCTTTCCAGAGATGTCCGGATTATGGCAACAAGAGTGGTTTTACATCACAGCTCCCAGAAGTGCCAAGTGGGTGGCTGCCCCTGCTTTCCGCTCAGGCCCCCCACCACAACTGATGTCATGGATTATTAGAGGGCTGAGCTGGGGTCCTGCCAAGGATGTGCCTGTACTGCAAAGCCGCATCCAAAATCTCTTCGAAGGAGATTTCAGTTTGATTATGGTGGCGCAAGTTATGCTGGTTCGTCGAGTCCAGCCTTGCAAATGCCGGCCCCTCTGCATGTGGGAGTTCAACCCAGAAGGGCCGCATACTATTCAGAATTTCCTTGGCCTGACGCTCGAGGAGATGTACAAATCATTCTTCGGACCCCAAATAGAGTGTCCGGATACTACCGAGGACGTGGGCCTGAGCAGCAACCGTACCGCCGACCAAGTAAGTAATCCTTTAGACGAACACACCTTCTCTTATTTACCACGACGTCATTCTGAGAAATTGCTCTTTGACCAGGACTGGATAACAAAGGCAAAGATGATTCGGTGTTCGGCCCCCCTTCCCGAAGGTTTGGAAAATCCGGTACTGGAAAAGATGCTCGAGCTAGCACCTTGCCCGGAGCCCTCAAAGGAAGACAAAGGGGGGAATAATGAGGGCGAAAGCGGGCCTCCATCGCTACCTATTCCGACCGAGGGAACGAGCGCCTCCGTGAGGGAGGATAACCGAGGGGAGGAATCGGACATTCTCTCACCCCGGGGAAGGAAGAGGACTACCTCTGAAGATCCAGAAACCAAGGTTTCCAAGCGGGAGAAGAAATCTCCACCAGAGGGTCCTGCCTTGGAGGGTGCTCTTGCCGCACAAAGTCCGCGCGGGGATCAGCCCTCCAACGAGCTTTAAGTAACCAAAAAGTACTTTAATAGTGGAGATATACTACCTTACCTCTGAGGAAAATAACCGAAGTATTTATTGCAGTTCGGATCTTAGCCCTTCTCAGCAGAGCTCGTCTTCGGGGGATCTTCTTCCGGAGATGATGGAGAGCAAAACGCCTCCCCCGGACTCCTCCGCTCAAGAAGTAGGCGACCTTGAAGTGTCATCACGGAGGGCCTCTCCGGATCCGGTGAGGCCAGAAGATAATCCTATAGTCACCCGAAGTCCCCAGCGTCCGGCTCTCGAAGAGAGCAAACAGAAGAGTCTGGCACCGTCTGGTATGCGGTCGGACGTATTGAGAGAGCTGTTGGAGCGAGCGGCCATCTTAGAAGAACACCGTACATTGATGGGTATGGTGATGGAAAGGATCTCATCCGCCGAAAGAGGGTTGCATGATGCCTTTATGAGTCTACTAACGGGCTTTGAGGTACGTAAAATGATATACATTCGTGATGGTACCGCACATTTTTAGGTGTGCCCTGTGTAGATAGTAGCCCCTGAGACTCTGGTTGTCGTTGAAAACGATGGCAAACAGAGGATCGTAGTCCCAGGTGATAACCATACCGCTTTGATGTGCAGGTAGCGGGAGCTCTGGTGGCTAGCCGGACTCATGAATTTGCCGGACTGAAGCGGCAACTGGATGCGGCGGATGCCGACATCGAGCTTGTTGACAAGAGGCTTGACGAGGCATAGGGTAAGTGTTATTTTCTGGTGAATGCCACATAGTAAGAGCAGCATGATGTCAGTATCTTTAATATGTTGTGACTGCAGATGGAGCTGCCACCGTGGAAACCTTGCGGGCAGAACTTGCCCGAGCCAAGGAACAAGCAAGGATTAGTAATGCGGCTGCTTTGAAGGCGGCCAAAGAGTTGAAAGCCGAGAAGGCCGCGCATTGCGAGAGCAAAAAGAAGATGGCCAAGATGGCCGTAGAATTAAAAGACACTACCGACCGTTACCGGTTCCTTGAAAAAGAAAACCGAGCGAAGGTAACAGACCTTGAAAAGGCCACGATGGCGGACAAAGACACCCGCTCTGCTATGAGATCAAAGAAGGAGGAGCTGCGGGAAGCCGGGGATATTGCGGCTGGGAAGCCCTTCATGCTACAGAGGAAGTTCGGAGATCCACGGTATGCCCCTCTGGATCGGCTGTGGAGTTCAGCAAATGCATATATGGACTTGGCAGCGAGCGCTGCCGATGCGGCCAAATACTTCCAAGGTCAAACAGATCATGAAGTGGACAAGCTGTTCTGGTCGCAATTCAACGTTCCAGAGCGTCCGCTTCCATTGACTGATCAGCTAGCTGAATGGGCCAAACTAAATAGGTTGTCCGGACTCGCCATGAGGTCTGTCGTGGATCAGCTGTGGCCGGAAAAGCCGAAACCGAACAGCTATTTCAGCTTAGTGCAGCAGTTCCTTGGTGCGGTGTCGCGCATCAATGCGATGAAGAGGTCGGCGTGCATAGAAGGCTCGCGGATGGCCCTTGCCTGTGTTAAAGCATACTGGGCAGAGATGGATGCTACCACTGTTGCGGCGCAGGGTTCGGCCATAGGCCAAGTGACTGCTGAGCACTATTTCGAAGAGGTTCTCGAGGGTGCTCGTTTGATAGAGGCCCAGTGCTCGAAGAATATTATGTTTGAGTGACATGTATTCCCATTGTAAACACAATGTTTTTATGAAATTTATTAAGGTTGTGTTTATACTTTTGCCTGAAAGTAATATGATGCCTCATGTGCGGCCGTTTATGTATACATGTGTATAACCTGAAAGATTGCAGTCGTCGGCTTCATCCCCCACGCATATAATGCGGAGGTGTTCGCAGAAGACGCGTGTTCACACTTAACCCAATGTCTTGGTCCTATTAAGGAGGTGATAGCGCAGCGAACGAGGCAACCGGACTATAATGCTTTAACACTTTCACTTAGCCATAGGAGTTTGACGGTGGGGCTACTATATAGCCCTTGTTGGCTCCGCACTCTCCCGAATTCAGGGTGCGTGCATGCCTGGCCGGGAAACGGCCCTTCGTTAAGGCGGAGGAATTCTAACATTCCGATAGGTCATCGAGTGGTTGACCGGTCTCACGCTATATCATGACAGTCAGTTTTCGGCTTTCTCTACTGAGGTGCTCATCCGGATGACCCGGGGCACAATCGCAATAGTTCTCCTAGTGCTACCTTAGCCGATAGAGCAGAACGTAAGGTACCAAAACATAGGAGCCAGGCAAACCCAACATTTGACCAAAGACATGATTCGGAGCTGATGCATATAAGGCCAAACTCGCGACGCCGAACATTCCCTAAGGTATTTGGTCTTTATGGTATAAACTGGGCCTAAGTAGTGCCCTTTGTAAGAAGCCCCTGGTGTCCAGGTATGTGCATTATTCTGACGTGGCCACATGCCAAGACGCTAGCATCCTTCTCAATTGTACTGAGAATCCGAGGGATGTGTATCAACAAGAGACAGTAAAAAAGGTTGACGCAGGGTCTTAATCTAAAAAGAATCCTTGGGGCGGGTCCCTGCTGCACGTCTGTGCCTGTGTCTCCGTTGTGCCGTATCCTGGACGGGTGTAGCACGATGGTCATCTGTAAAACAGAGAAACTTAGGTGAAAAGTTGTCATGCAAAAAGGTAGGTTTGAAGAAACCATGTATAATTCAAGATGAGTAAAAATTGCCACTTGTCTACGTGCGTTGAGCCCCTTGTATTTGTAATAGGGGTGTGGCTTATCAAACCTATGTGAGTTACATATGGCTGCGCCGGACTCGTCTAACTGTGTCCATGGTCTTGACGACCTATCAAATGCTTTAGCTGGTGAGGCCTTTTTTAGTGTGCGGCTGCCAAGGCAGTCGCACTCTCTTCGGCGCGCAGGGATCGCTTAATATTTCCATTTACTGTAATGATGCCACGTGGACCGGGCATCTTAAGCGTAAGGGAAGCGTAGTGCGGTATTGCATTAAAGTGAGCGAAAGCTTCACGTCCAAGTAGTGCTTGATAGCCACTTTGGAACGGAGCAATGTGGAATGTTAAATGTTCGCTACGGAAGTTATCGGGGAAGCCGAATATAACCTCTAGTAGTAGGGAGCCCATGCAATGAGCCCCTGGTCCTCGCGTTACTCCTTTAAGGGTAGTATTGCTTAGGCAAATTTTCGTTGGGTCTATCCCCATTTTGCGGATTGTATCCTGGTATATCAGGTTTAAACTGCTGCCACCATCCATCAGGACTCGTGTAAAGTGGTATCCGTCAATTATTGGGTCTAATACCAGGGCAGCCCATCCTGTATGCCGGATACATGCTGAGTAATCCTGATGGTTAAAAGTGATCGGTTGAAATGACCAGTGGCAGGACTCCACGGTGATAGGCCCTTGGGCATATTTATCTGGGAGTGCCGCTTTGTTTCTCCCCTTTATCACGTGTAACACGTTTACTGTTTTGACTTCTGGTGGAAATTTTCTTTGTTCCCCAGTGTCTTGCTTGAGAGGCTCATCCTCGTCTTCGCTTGGTGTATCTTCCCCCTTGTGTACGGCGTTGAGCTTGCCGGACTGCTTGAAGACCCAACATTCTCTGTGGGTATGATTAGCAGGTTTACCGGGGGTGCTATGGATCTGACATACTTGGTCCAGAATTTTGTTTAGGCTGGACAGTTCGTCTCTGGCGCCTTTAGAGGGTGGCTTTTGCTGACTTGGCCGAGAGCTTTTAAATCCGGCGTTTACTGTCATGTTGTCTTCTTTATTCCGGCGTTTATTATTGTTATTGCGCCGTGATTTCCCGTTTCCATCTCTAACTTCGAATGTACTGGGGTCGCTGGTGCTGCATCTGGCTAGCTAGCTATCCTCACCTACGCAAAAGCGGGTCATGAGGCTTGTTAATGCTGCCATTGTTCTCGGCTTTTCTTGGCTGAGGTGTCTGGCAAGCCATTCGTCATGGACGCTATGCTTAAAAGCTGCCAAGGCTTCGGCGTCCGGATAGTCGACTATTTGGTTCTTTTTAGTAAGGAACCTGTTCCAAAGCTTTCGGGCTGACTCTCCGGGCTGTTGAGTTATATGACTCAAATCGTCCGCGTCCGGAGGTCGGACATAAGTCCCTTGAAAATTTGCCTGAAAAGCGTCTTCGAGCTCTTCCCAGCTTCCAATGGAGCTTTCGGGGAGGCTTTTAAGCCAGGTGCCGAGCTGGCCCTTTGAGTTTGAGGGGTAAATACTTAATGGCGTGGAGATCATCTCCTCGAGCCATATGGATATGGAGGATATAGTCCTCAATCCAGACCCCAGGGTCTGTTGTTCCGTCGTATGCCTCTATGTTTACGGGTTTGAATCCCTCTGGAAATTCATGGTCCAGTACCTCGTCGGTGAAACATAGGGGGTGTGCGACACCCCTATATCTGGGTGTACCATAGTGTTCGGATGTTTGTTGTGTTGCATCGTATGCTGGAGCGCGCCTGCGTGGTCCATAGATGGATCTGGTTGCGCCGTCCTTTTGATGCAGCCCTCGCGTGGATCGCGTATTGGCTTATGTGCGGCATTGCCTGCCGCTCTATGTTGGTCGTGAGGTCGTCTATCCGGCCAGGTGGTCGTTTTAATTTTTGGTTGCGGGGGATCTAAGGCCTCCTCATCGAATTCGGGTAGCAACTTCTGCTTCGGGTAGCTCTTGGTGGGGCGATTACCGCCGTACTTCGCTGCTGCGTTGAGTACTTTGCTCCATCTGATTCCGAGTGTGTCTTGTGCAGCCTTGAGTCTTTGCTTCTGCTTTTTTAGACTCCTTGCAGTGGCAACAAGCCTTTGACGGGCATTCTGTTGCTCTGGGTGTCTGTCTGGTGTGAAGTCGTCCGGACTATTATCTTTGACAGAGTCAGGTTGTTCAGCTTGATCCTTCGTGTTGCCGTGGTCCGGCAATGGTTCCCCCTGCTCTAACGCTGGGTCTGTATGATCGTTGTTTCTGTCGAGGCGGGATTTGGAGCGGCGTTTACGCCGCCGCTTTGACTGCCTCTCGAGGGGACAACCCTTCGTTGCGTCCTTCCGTTCCTCGTCGTCGTTTTCTTTTGGTGTGTTCACCATGTGTACGTCATGTGGTGAAGTGGGCGTCCAGTGCCCTGTGGGCAGTGGTTCCTCTGTGTCTCCCGCATCGTCGTCCATACCGTCGATGTCTTCGGAGTCAAAGTCGAGCATGTCGGTTAAGTCATCAACAGTGGCTACTAAGTGGGTGGTGGGTGGGCCGCGAATTTCTTCATCGTCCGCATCCCAGTCCTACCGGACATAGTTCGGCCAGGATCCTCCTGACAAGGAGAGAGACCTTAATGAGTTCAGTATGTCGCCAAAGGGCGATTGCCGAAAAATATCTGCGGAGGTAAACTCCATGATCGGCGCCCAATCGGATTCGATAGGAACGGGCGTAGGCGGTTCGGAGTCCATGGCCGGAGAAGGATCCGGCAGTTTAACAACACGGCTCTCGTGCAAGGTAAGGTCGATGTTCGGCTCGATCACCGCTAAGGGTAAGGCTTCCGTGGCGGGGTCCATCCACCTGTCCGCGGAAGGCGCACCTGGCTCCAAATTGAGGGTCGGAGCAGCTGCCTGTGCGATCTCTTGAACACTATCCGATGGTAGAGCTAAATCGTACTCATCATGACTGCGTGACGCACAAGGCAGAGGCTCGAATCTGTCGAGGATCAAGTCTCCACGGATATCGGCCGTGTAGTTTAAGCTTCCAAACCTGACCTGGTGGCCAGGGGCGTAACTTTCAATCTGCTCTAGATGGCCAAGCGAATTGGCCCGCGGTGCAAAGCCACTAAACACGAAGATCTGTCCGGGGAGAAAAGTCTCACCCTGGACTGCATCGCCATCGATGATAGTAGGAGCCATCAAGCCTAACGGCGACGACACAGAGGAACTCTCAATGAAAGCACCAATGTCGGTGTCAAAACCGGTGGATCTCGGGTAGGGGGTCCCGAACTGTGCGTCTAAGGCGGATGGTAACAGGAGGCAGGGGACACAATGTTTTACCCAGGTTCGGGCCCTCTTGATGGAGGTAAAACCCTACGTCCTGCTTGATTAATATTGATGATATGGGTAGTACAAGAGTAGATCTACCACGAGATCAGAGAGGCTAAACCCTAGAAGCTAGCCTATGGTATGATTGTATGTTGTAGTTGTTGTTGTCCTACGGACTAAAACCCTCCGGTTTATATAGACACCGGAGAGGGTTAGGGTTACACAAGGTCGGTTACAAAGGAGGATATATCCATATCCGTATTGCCTAGCTTGCCTTCCACGCCAAGTAGAGTCCCATCCGGACACGAGACGAAGTCTTCAATCTTGTATCTTCATAGTCTAACAGTCCGGCCAATGGAGATAGTCCGGCTGTCCGAAGACCCCCTAATCCAGGACTCCCACATGTAGGTATTAATGATCCCACTATTTTGGAGGGTGTTGAATCTTATTGTAATATTTATGAAAGTAGATTTGGAGAGGTCATGACTTTCTTTAATGATGAATCCACTATTTTGGAAGAGGTTTCAATTGATTATGACAACAAAGTCGCTATCTATGATGATTATGGTCATGACATGTATGCTATACTGAATAATGATAACCATGAAACTTGTCATCATGATTTTAATTTTCAATCACATGATAGTTATTTTTTTGAGTTTGCTCCCACTATTATTCATGAGAATAAATTTGCTTATGTGGGGAGTAATAAAATTTCTATGCTTGTGGATCATGAAAAGAATGCTTTATGTGATAGCTATATTTTTGAATTCATTCATGATGCTACTGAAAATTATTATGAGGAGAGGAATATATGCTTCTACATATCTCAATAATATCAAGTTTCCTCTCTATGTGTTGAAAGTTTTGAAGTTTTGCTTGTTTTGCCTTCCTATGCTAGTTGATTCTTGTTCCCATGAATTATTTGCTCACAAAATCCCTATGCATAGGAAGTGGGTTAGGCTTAAATGTGCTAGTCATATGCTTTAAGATGCTCTCTTTATGTTTCAATTCTTATCTTTTATGCGAGCATCATTGAAATTGTCATGCCTAGCTAAAAGGCATTAAAGAAAAGCGCTTGTTGGGAGACAACCCAACACTCTTACCTACTGTTTTTGTGTGTTAACATGATTAGGCTACTGTAGTAATCATGTTTTATAGCTTTTGTTTCAATAAAGTGCCAAGTAAAGCCTTTGGGATAGTGTGGATGATAGTTGACATGATTTTGTGCAAAAACAGAAACTTTTGTGACCAGTAATAGAATCGATCTGCTCTGCTAGAACATGATAAATTCTTGAATTTTATAGATGATTGATATATAAATTCCATATGTTGTCCTAATTTTTTAGAATTGTTTGAGTAGTAGAAGTTTGGTCATTGTCCAGATCATTACAGACTGTTCTGTTTTTGACAGCTTCTGTTTTCAATGCATAATTTACTTGTTTTCAAGTTTCTATGTCTTATATTGCTCAACGTAATTGTGAAAATGATAATTTGCAGTAGGCATTGTGTGAGAACAATTATGAATCTTGTCTTTCACAGTACCAAAGTGAATTATTTGCCTTTATCATACTAACCTATCTCATGAAGTTCCGTTAAGTTTTGTGTGACTGAATTTTTCAAGTTTTGGGTGAGATGTCGATATGAGGAGAATAAGGAGTGATGATACGTATCCAACGTATCTATAATTTTTTATGGTTCCATGCTATTATATTATCAATCTTGGATGTTTTATATGCATTTATATGCTATTTTATATGATTTTTGGGACTAACCTATTAACCTAGAGCCTAGTGCCAGTTTCTGTTTTTTCCTTGTTTTTGAGTTTTACAGAAAAGGAATACCAAATGGAGTCCAATTGACGTGCCAATTTTTGATGATTTTTTATGGACCAAAAGAAGCCCCCGAAGTAAAAGAGTTGGTCTAGAAGAGTCCCGAGCCGTCCACGAGGGTGGAGGGCGCGCCCTGCCCCCTAGGTGCGTCCCCCTATCTCATGGACAACTCGGAGACCCCCCCCCCCTGATGTGAGACCTACGCAAAAAATTCCTATAAATACAGAAACCTCCAGAAAATAACCTAGATCGGGAGTTCCGCCACCGCAAGCCTATGTAGCCACCAAAGATCAATCGGGACCCTGTTCCGGCACCCTGCCGGAGGGGGGATCCCTCACCGGTGGCCATCTTCATCATCCCGGCGCTCTCCATGACGAGGAGGGAGTAGTTCACCCTCGGGGCTGAGGGTATGTACCAGTAGCTATGTGTTTGATCTCTCTCTCGTGTTCTTGATTCGGCACGATCTTGATGTATCGCGAGCTTTGCTATTATAGTTGGATCTTATGATGTTTCTCCCCCTCTACTCTCTTGTAATGGATTAAGTTTTCCCTTTGAAGTTATCTTATCGGATTGAGTCTTTAAGGATTTGAGAACACTTGATGTATGTCTTGCATGTGCTTATCTATGATGACAATGGGATATTCACGTGATCCACTTGATGTATGTTTTGGTGATCAACTTGCGAGTTCCGTGACCTCGTGAACTTATGCATAGGGGTTGGCACACGTTTTCGTCTTGACTCTCCGATAGAAACTTAGGGGCACTCTTTGAAGTTCTTTGTGTTGGTTGAATAGATGAATCTGAGATTGTGTGATGCATATCGTATAATCATACCCACGGATACTTGAGGTGACATTGGAGTATCTAGGTGACATTATGGTTTTGGTTGATTTGTGTCTTAAGGTGTTATTCCAGTACGAACTCTAGGATAGATCGAACGGAAATAATAGCTTCGTGTTATTTTACTACGGACTCTTGAATAGATCGATCAGAAATAATAACTTTGAGGTGGTTTCGTACCCTACAATAATCTCTTCGTTTGTTCTCCGCTATTAGTGACTTTGGAGTGACTCTTTGTTGCATGTTGAGGGATAGTTATATGATCTAATTACATTATTATTGTTGAGAGAACTTGCACTAGTGAAAGTATGAACCCTAGGCCTTGTTTCAACGCATTGCAATACCATTTTCGCTCACTTTTATCATTAGTTACCTTGCTGTTTTTATATTTTCAGATTACAAAAACCTATATCTACCATCCATATTGCACTTGTTTCACCATCTCTTCGCTGAACTAGTGCACCTATACAATTTACCATTCTATTGGGTGTGTTGGGGACACAAGAGACTCTTTGTTATTTGGTTGCAGGGTTGTTTGAGAGAGACCATCTTCATCCTATGCCTCCCACGGATTGATAAACCTTAGGTCATCCACTTGAGGGAAATTTGCTACTGTCCTACAAACCTCTGCACTTGGAGGCCCAACAACGTCTACAAGAAGAAGATTGTGTAGTAGACATCAAGTGACAAGACCCTAAGCTTGAGGATGCCCAGGCATCCCAAGGTAATATTCAAGGAAGATCCAAGCAACTAAGCTTGGGGATGCCCCGGAAGGCATCGCCTCTTTTGTCTCCAACATTATCGGTAACCTCACTTGGAGCTATATTTTTATTCATCACATGATATGAGTTTTGCTTGTAGCACTATTTTATTTTATTTGTATTTGCTTGCTGTTATTTAGAATAATGTTTTGTATCTTTCATCTCAATAAAAATGTCAAGGATAGCCTTTACCATGCTTGTTTTGCAAGTCTACATGTTGCTGTTTGAAAACATAATGTTTTCTATCATTGTCTGGATTTTTCTGGAAAGTCGGGACGTGATAAAATCTTGAAATTTTTGCACAATAAGCTAAACCAAAATTTCTATGGTATGGTAATTTTTTAGAATTTTTGGAGTTAGAGAAGTATGAATCTTCTTGCCTTCTTTACAGACTGTCCTGTTTAGACAGATTGTTGTTATTTTTGCATTGCTTGCATATGTTTGCTTGTTTAATGATTCTATTTGAGGATAGGAGCATTAAATATGCAGAGGTATTTAGTATGCAATGTTCAATAATAATTTTAGTGATTTGCTACAGTAGAGAATGGTAAGGTTATAGCATTGATTTATACTAACTTATCTCACGAGTTCGTGTTGAGTTTTGTGTGGATGAAGTTTTTAAGATTTAAGGAAACCGGGGTATAGAAGGAATTAAGGAGACACCAAAGCTCAAGCTTGGGGATGCCCAAGACATCCCAAGATAATATTTCAAGAAGTCTCAAGCATCTAAGCTTGGGGATGCTGATACGTCCATTTTGCATCATGCTTTTATATCGATATTTATTGGATTATGGGCTGTTATTACACATTATGTCACAATACTTATGCCTATTCTCTCTTATTTTACAAGGCTTACATAAAGAGGGAGAATGCCGGCAGCTAGGATTCTGGGCTGGAAAAGGAGCAAATATTAGAGACCTATTCTGCACAGCTCCAAAAGTCCTGAAACTTCACGGAAGTCATTTTTAGAATATATAATAAATAATGAGCGCAAGAAGTTCCAGAGGGGGGCCACACCCTGCCCACGAGGGTGGGGGCGCGCCCTACCCCCTGGGCGCGCCCCCTACCTCGTGGGTCCCCTGGTGGCCCTCTGATGCCATCTTCTGCTATATGGAGTATTTCGATGAGAAAAAAATCAGAAGCCATCTTTCCGGATGAGACTCCGCCGCCACGAGGCGGAACCTTGGCGGAACCAATCTAGGGCTCCGGCGGAGCTGTTCTGCCGGGGAAACTTCCCTCCGGGAGGGGGAAATCATCGCCATCGTCATCACCAACGATCCTCTCATTGGGAGGGGGTCAATCTCCATCAACATCTTCACCAGCACCATCTCCTCTCAAACCCTAGTTCATCTCTTGTATCCAATTCTTGTCTCTAAGTCCGGGATTGGTACCTGTGGGTTGCTAGTAGTGTTAATTACTCCTCGTAGTTGATGCTAGTTGGTTTATTTGGTGGAAGACCATATGTTCAGATCCTATATGCACATTAATACCCATCTTATTATTAACATGAATATGCTTTTCGAGTAAGTACGTTTGTTCCTGAGGACATTGGAGAAGTCTTGCTATTAGTAGTCATGTGAATTTGGTATTCGTTCGATATTTTTATGAGATGTATGTTGTCTCTCCTCTAGTGGTGTTATATGAACGTCGACTACATGACACTTCACCATTATTTGGACCTAGAGGAAGGCATTGGGAAGTAATAAGTAGATGATGGGTTGCTAGAGTGACAGAAGCTTAAACCCTAGTTTATGCGTTGCTTCGTAAGGGGCTGATTTGGATCCATATGTTTCATGCTATGGTTAGGTTTACCTTAATACTTTTGTTGTAGTTGCGGATGCTTGCAATAGAGGTTAATCATAAGTGGTATGCTTGTCCAAGTAAGGGCAGTACCCAAGCACCGGTCCACCCACATACCAAATTATCAAAGTACCGAACGCGAATCATATGATCGTGATGAAACCTAGCTTGACGATATTCCCATGTGTCCTCGGGAGCGCTTTTCTCTATATAAGAGTTTATCCAGGCTTGTCCTTTGCTACAAAAAGGATTGGGCCACCTTGCTGCACTTTATTTACTTTTGTTACTTGTTGCTCTTTACCAATTATCTTATCACAAAACTATCTGTTACCTATAATTTCAGTGCTTGCAGAGAATACCTTACTGAAAACCGCTTATCATTTCCTTCTATTCCTCGTTGGGTTCGACACTCTTACTTATCGAAAGGACTACGATAGATCCCCTATACTTGTGGGTCATCAAGACTCTTTTCTAGCACCGTTGCCGGGGAGTGAAGCGCCTTTGGTAGGTGGAATTTGGTAAGGAAAAATTTATATAGTGTGCTGAAATTTACTATCACTTGTCACTATGGAAAGTAATCCTCTGAGGGGCTTGTTCGGGGTATCTTCACCCCGACCAGTAGAGCAAAGAGTTGCTCCTCAACCCACTGAACCTACTGAAAATGAAAATGTCTGCTTTGAAATTCCTTCGGGTATGTTAGAAAATCTGCTAGCTAATCCTTTTGCAGGAGATGGAACAAAGCATCCTGATGAGCACCTAATATATGTGGATGAAATTTGTGGATTATTTAAGCTTGCAGGTGTGCCCGGAGATGTTATGAAGAAGAAGGTCTTCCCTTTATCTTTGAAGGGAGATGCATTGAAATGGTATAGGCTATGTGATGATATGGGATCATGGAACTACAAACGATTGAAATTGGAATTTCATCAGAAGTTTTATCCTATGCACCTTGTTCATCGTGATCGCAATTATATATATAATTTTTGGCCTCGCGAAGGAGAAAGCATCGCTCAAGCTTGGGGAGGCTTAAACCGATGTTATATTCATGCCCCAATCATGAGCTCTCAAGAGAAATGATTATTCAAAATTTTTATGCTCGGCTTTCCGATAACAATCGCACCATGCTCGATACTTCTTGTGTTGGCTCTTTTATGATGAAGACTATTGAATTCAAATGGGATTTATTGGAAAGAATTAAATGCAACTCTGAAGATTGGGACCTCGACGAAGGTAAGGAGTCAGGTATGACACCTAAGTTTGATTGTGTTAAATCTTTTATGGATACCAATGTTTTCCGTAAATTTAGCACTAAATATGGACTTGACTCTGAGATAGTAGCTTCTTTCTATGAATCTTTTGCTACTAATGTTGATCTCCCTAGGGAGAAGTGGTTTAAATATCATCCTCCCATAGAAGTAAAAGTAGTTGCACCTATTAAAGTTGAAGAAAAGACTGTCACTTATAATGATCCTATTGTTCCTATTGCTTATGTTGAGAAACCACCTTTTCCTGTTAGGATAAAAGATCATGCTAAAGCTTCAACTATGGTTCGTAAAAGCAATATTAGAACCTGTACACCTCCTGAGCAAATTAAAGTTGAACCTAATATTGCTATTGTTAAAGATCTCTTGTCTGATAATATTGATGGGCATGTTATTCATTTCCGTGATGAAACTGCTAGAATTGCTAAACCTTGTGCTAAAGATAAACATGGACCTGTGGTAGGCATGCCTGTTATTTCTGTTAAAATAGGAGATCATTGTTATCATGGCTTATGTGATATGGGTGCTAGTGCTAGTGCTATACCTCATGACTTATACACCGAAATTATGCATGATATTGCACCTGCTGAGATAGAAGATATTGATGTCACAATTAAACTTGCCAATAGAGATACTATTTCACCAATTGGAATTGTTAGAGATGTTGAAGTCATGTGTGGGCAAACTAAATATCCTGCTGATTTTCTTGTTCTTGGTTCCCCACAAGATAGCCTTTGTCCCATTATATTTGGTAGACCCTTCTTGAACACAGCTAATGCTAAGATAGATTGCGAAAAGGATATTATTACTATTGGTTTAGGTGATATGTCTCATGAATTTAATTTCTCTAAATTTCATAGACAACATTGTGAAGAGGAATTGCCTAGTAAAGATGAAATTATTGGTCTTGCTTCTATTGCGGTGCCTCCTAGTGATCCCTTAGAACAGTATTTGCTAGACCATGAAAATGATATGTTTATGAATGAAAGAAGGGAAATAGATGAAGTATTCTTTAAACAGGAACCTATCCTGAAACACAATTTGCCTGTTGAAATCCTAGGGGATCCTCCTCCGCCCAAGGGTGATCCCGTGTTTGAGCTCAAACTATTACCTGATACTCTTAAATATGCTTATCTTGATGAGAAAAAGATATATCCTGCTATTATTAGTGCTAACCTTTCAGAGCATGAAGAAGAGAGATTCTTGAAAACTCTGAAGAAGCATCGTGCTGCTATTGGATATACTCTCGATGATCTTAAGGGCATTAGTCCCACACTATGTCAACACAAAATAAATTTGGAGAAAGATGCCAAACCAATTCATGATCACCAACGACGGCTAAATCCTAAGATGAAAGAAGTGGTAAGAAAGGAAATACTAAAGCTCCTTGAGGCAGGTATAATTTATCTCGTTGCTAATAGTTAGTGGGTAAGTCATGTCCATTGTGTCCCTAAAAAGGGAGGTATTACTGTCATTCCTAATGATAAAGATGAATTGATTCCTCAAAAAATTACTACAGGTTATAGGATGGTAATTGATTTCCGCAAATTAAATAAGGCTACTAAAAAAGATCATTACCCCTTACCTTTTATTGATCAATGCTAGAAAGACTATCCAAACATACACATTTTTGCTTTCTAGATGGTTATTCTGGTTTCTCTCAAATACATGTGTCAGCTAATGATCAATCTAAGACCACTTTTACTTGCCCGTTCGGTACTTTTGCTTATAGACATATGCCTTTTGGTTTATGTAATGCACCTACTACCTTTCAAAGATGCATGATGGCTATATTCTCTGACTTTTGTGAAAAGATTTGTGAGGTTTTCATGGATGATTTATCCGTTTATGGATCCTCTTTTGTTGATTGCTTAAGCAACCCTTGATCGAGTTTTGCAGAGATGTGAAGAAACTAACCTTGTCTTGAATTGGGAGAAGTGCCACTTTATGGTTAATGAAGGTATTGTCTTGGGGCATAAAGTTTTTGAAAAAGGTATTGAAGTTGATAAAGCTAAGGTTGATGCTATTGAAAAGATGCCATGTCCCAAGGACATCAAAGGTATAAGAAGTTTCCTTGGTCATGCTGGTTTTTATAGGAGGTTCGTTAAGGACTTCTCAAAAATTTCTCGGCCTCTGACTAATTTATTACAAAAAGATATAGCATTTGTTTTTTATGATAATTGCATACAAGCATTTGAAATACTTAAGAAAGCATTGATCTCTGCACCTATTGTTCAGCCACCTGATTGGAATTTACCCTTTGAAATTATGTGTGATGCTAGTGATTATGGTGTAGGTGCTGTTCTAGGGCAAAGAGTTGATAAGAAATTAAATGTTATTCAATATGTCAGTAAAACTCTAGACAATGCTCAGAGAAATTATGCTACTACTGAAAAAGAATTCTTAGCAGTTGTATTTGCTTGTGATAAGTTCAGACCTTATATTGTTGATTCTAAAGTAACTATTCACACGGATCATGCTGCCATTAAATATCTTATGGAAAAGAAAGATGCTAAACCTATACTTATTAGATGGGTTCTCTTGCTACAAGAATTTGATTTGCATATTATTGATAGAAAGGGAGCTGAGAACCCCGTTGCAGACAACTTGTCTAGGCTAGAGAATGTTCTTGATGACCCACTACCTATTCATGATAGCTTTCCTGATGAACAATTAAATGCCATAAAGGCTTCTCATACTGCTCCATGGTATGCTGATTATGCTAATTATATTGTTGCTAAATTTATACCACCTAGTTTCACATACCAGCGAAAGAAAAAGTTCTTCTATGATCTGAGACATTACTTTTGGGATGACCCACATCTTTATAAAGAAGGAGTAGATGGTGTTATTAGACGTTGTGTACCTGAGCATGAACAGGAATAAATCCTACGCAAGTGTCACTCCGAAGCTTATGGAGGACACCATGCTGAAGATAGAATTGCACACAAGGTATTGCAATCCGGTTTTTATTGGCCTACTCTCTTCAAGGATGCCCGTAAGTTTGTTGTATCTTGTGATGAATGTCAAAGAATTGGTAATATTAGTAGACATCAAGAAATGCCTATGAATTATTCACTTGTTATTGAACCATTTGATGTTTGGGGCTTTGATTATATGGGACCTTTTCCTGCCTCTAATGGATATACACATATTTTAGTTGTTGTTGATTACGTTACTAAGTGGGTAGAAGCTATTCCAACTAGTAGTGCTGATCATAACACCTCTATTAAGATGCTTAAAGAAGTTATTTTTCCAAGGTTTGGAGTCCCTAGATATTTAATGACTGATGGTGGTTCACATTTTATTCATGGTGCTTTCCGTAAAATGCTTGCTAAATATGATGTTAATCATAGAATTGCATCTTCTTGTCACCCACAGTCTAGTGGTCAAGTAGAATTGAGCAATAGAGAACTCAAATTAATTTTGCAAAAGACTGTTAATAGATCTAGAAAGAATTGGTCCAAGAAACTTGATGATACATTATGGGCCTATAGAACTGCATATAAAAATCCTATGGGTATGTCTCCGTATAAAATGGTTTATGGAAAAGCACGTCACTTACCTCTCGAACTAGAACATAAGGCTTATTGGGCTATTAAAGAGCTCAACTATGATTTCAAACTTGCCGGTGAGAAGAGGTTATTTGACATTAGCTCATTTGATGAATGGAGAACCCAAGCCTATGAGAATGCCAAATTATTTAAAGAAAAAGTTAAAAGATGGCATGACAAAAGAATACAAAAGCGTGAGTTTAATGTAGGTGATTATGTATTATTATACAACTCTCATTTAAGATTTTTTGCAGGAAAACTTCTCTCTAAATGGGAAGGTCCTTACGTTATCGAGGAGGTCTATCGTTCCGGTGCCATAAAAATCAACAACTTCGAAGGCACAAATCCGAAGGTGGTGAACGGTCAAAGAATTAAACATTATATCTCAGGTAATCCTATAAATGTTGAAACCAATGTTATTGAAACCGTAACCCTGAAGGAATACATAAGGGACACTTTCCGGAACGTTTCAGACTCCGAAAAGGAATAGGTATGTGGTACGGTAAGTAAACCGACTCCAAAAAAGTTCTAATGGCAATTTTCTTCTGTTTTGGAATATTTAGAAAAATAAAAATAAGAAGCAATCCGAGAAGGACACGAGGGCTCCACGAGGGTGGAGGGCGCACCCTACCCCCCTGGGCACGCCCCCTACCTCGTGGGCGCCTCGTGTGCTCTCCGGACTCTGTTTTCTTGCACGATACGTATTTTGGTCGGTAAAAATTCATTATATAACCTCCCGAAGGTTTTGACCACCGTATCACACAAAAATCCTCCGTTCTTGTTTCGAGCTGTTTTCTGCCAGAGTTGTCAATGCCAAGCATCATGTCGTCTCCCTCCTCCTCCAACAATGAGGGCAACGATGCTTGGCTAATGAAGATAGAGCTGAAGAGAGAAGAACCCATGGAGATCAACAAGGATGAAGGGATCAAGAAGGCCACGGAGGACCAAGTTTCGGCAACAGAAGACATCCTTCAACTTGATCACAATCTTCTTACCCCAACTGAGATAGAAGCTCTCAAGATTATTGAGTTAGCTCGTATACAAAACAAATATCTCACAC
This sequence comes from Triticum dicoccoides, assembly GCF_002162155.2. NCBI lineage: Eukaryota > Viridiplantae > Streptophyta > Magnoliopsida > Poales > Poaceae > Triticum > Triticum dicoccoides. The sequence continues at coordinate 590,278,790 of NC_041392.1, read as the reverse complement.
ATGAAAATATTTTGTTGAAGGAGCATATCATTGCACTCAAGGGCATTATCCGCAGGTTGGAAGATCTCTATCGCTCGATGTGCGACTATCCATCATCCCCAACAACTCCTTCACCGGCAAAAGAGATATAATCACATGGGTATGGGCACTCCCCTTGGCAACTACCAAGCTTGGGGGAGTGCCCCGGTATCGTATCACCATCACTTTTATCTTTACCATTTTTCTTAGTTCGATCCTTTTGATAATATCTTGATCTAGTAGAATAAAGTTTTAGTATGATCTAGTTGTGAGTTTTGCTTTATGATCCTTCTATGTAATCGAGTCTGTGAGCTATATATAATAAAGATTAGTGTTGAGTCAAGGGCTTGATTATTTTGCCATGATCTTGAGTGAATAAAAGAAAAGAGAAAGAATAAAAAGAAATAAAAGAGATCATATGGATCTTATGGAGAGTAATGAGCTCACATATAAAAAGTATGATGAATAAAAGTTGTTGAGAGTTGACAAACATAGTTTTGGTCATCGTTGCAATTAATAGGAAGTAATAAATAAAGAGAGGTCTTCACATATAAATATACTATCTTAGACATCTTTTATGATTGTGAGCACTCATTAAAATATGACATGCTAAAGAGTTGATGTTGGGCAAGGAAGACAACGTAATGGGTTATGTTTTCTTACATCTAAGATAAATTATATTGTCATGGATCATCCAACATGATTGAGCTTGCCTTTCCCTATCATGCTAGCCAAATTCTTTGCACCAAGTAGAGATACTACTTGTGCTTCCAAACACCCTTAAACCGGTTTTGCCATGAGAGTCCACCATATCTACCTATGGATTGAGTAAGATCCTCCAAGTAAGTTGTCATCGGTGCAAGCAATAAAAATTGCTCTCTAAATATGTATGACTTATTAGTGTGGGAGAAAATAAGCTTTATACGATCGTGTGATATGGAAGAAATAAAAGCGACAGACTGCATAATAAAGGTCCATATCACAAGTGGCAATATAAAGTGACGTTCTTTCACATTAAGATTTTGTGCATCCAACCATAAAAGCACATGAAAACCTCTGCTTCCCTCTGCGAAGGGCCTATCTTTTACTTTTATCTCCTACCTTACATAAGAGTCATGGTAATCTTCACCTTTCCTTTTTACATTTTATCTTTTGGCAAGCACAACATGTTGGAAAGATCCTGGTATATATGGCTAATTGGATGTGAGTTTTCATGAACTATTATTGTTGACATTACCCTTGAGGTAAAACATTGGGAGGCAAAACTATAAGCCCCTATCTTTCTCGGTGTCCGATTAAGACTCCATACCCATAAGTATTGCGTGAGTGTTAGCAATTGTGAAAGACTATATGATAGTTGAGTATGTGGACTTGCTGAAAAGCTCTTATATTGACTCTTTCCTATGTTATGATAAATTGCAATTGCTCCAATGGCTGAGATTATAGTTTGTTAGTTTCCAATGAAGTTTACGATTCATACTTGAAATTGTGATTGAATTGTTACTCTAGCATAAGAGATCATATGACAAGAATTATATAAGTTGTTGTTTTAAGAATGATCATGATGCCCTCATGTCCGTATTTTATTTTTATCGACACCTCTATCTCTAAACATGTGGACATATTTTTCAATTTCGGCTTTCGCTTGAGGACAAGCGAGGTCTAAACTTGGGGGAGTTGATACGTCCATTTTGCATCATGCTTTTATATCGATATTTATTGTATTATGGGCTGTTATTACACATTATATCACAATACTTATGACTATCCTCTTATTTTACAAGGCTTACATAAAGAGGGAGAATGCCGGCAGCTGGGATTCTGGGCTGGAAAAGGAGCAAATATTAGAGACCTATTCTGCACAGCTCCAAAAGTCCTGAAACTTCACGGAAGTCATTTTCAGAATATATAATAAATAATGAGTGCAAGAAGTTCCAGAGGGGGGCCACACCCTGCCCACGAGGGTGGGGGCGCCTACCCCCCTGGGCGTGCCCCTGCCTCGTGGGTCCCCTGGTGGCCCTCCGATGCCCATCTTCTGCTATATGGAGTCTTTCGATGAGAAAAAAAATCAAAAGCCATATTTCTGGACGAGACTCCGTCGCCACGAGGCGGAACCTTGGCGGAACCAATCTAGGGCTCCGGCGGAGCTGTTCTGCCGGGGAAACTTCCCTCCGGGAGGGGGAAATCATCGCCATCGTCATCACCAACGATCCTCTCATCGGGAGGGGGTCAATCTCCATCAACATCTTCACCAGCACCATCTCCTCTCAAACCCTAGTTCATCTCTTGTATCCAATTCTTGTCTCTAAGTCCGGGATTGGTACCTGTGGGTTGCTAGTAGTGTTAATTATTCCTTGTAGTTGATGCTAGTTGGTTTATTTGTTGGAAGATCATATGTTCAGATCATATTTGCACATTAATACCCCTCTAATTATGAACATGAATATGCTTTGTGAGTAGTTACATTTGTTCCTGAGGACATGGGAGAAGTCTTGCTATTAGTAGTCATGTGAATTTGGTATTCGTTTGATATTTTGATGAGATGTATGTTGTCTCTCCTCTAGTGGTGTTATGTGAACGTCGACTACATGACACTTCACCATTATTTGGGCCTAGAGGAAGGCATTGGGAAGTAATAAGTAGATGATGGGTTGCTAGAGTGGCAGAAGCTTAAACCCTAGTTTACGCGTTGCTTCGTAAGGGGCTGATTTGGATCCATATGTTTCATGCTATGGTTAGGTTTACCTTAATACTTTTGTTGTAGTTGCGGATGCTTGCAATAGAGGTTAATCATAAGTGGGATGCTTGTCCAAGTAAGGGAAGTACCCAAGCACCGGTCCACCCACATACCAAATTATCAAAGTACCGAACGCGAATCATATGATCGTGATGAAACCTAGCTTGACGATATTCCCATGTGTCCTCGGGAGCGCTTTTCTCTATTTAAGAGTTTATCCAGGCTTGTCCTTTGCTACAAAAAGGATTGGGCCACCTTGATGCACTTTATTTACTTTTGTTACTTGTTGCTCGTTACGAATTATCTTATCACAAAACTATCTGTTACCTATAATTCCAGTGCTTGCAGAGAATACCTTGCTGAAAACCGCTTATCATTTCCTTCTGCTCCTCATTGGGTTCGACACTCTTACTTATCGGAAGGACTACGATAGATCCCCTATACTTGTCGGTCATCAGATGCCCCGGTAGGCATCCCACTTTTCTTCATCAAGAATTATCGATTAGTATCGGTTGAGCCTAAGTTTTTGCTTCTCCACATGAGTTGTGCTATTCTTGGAATTTCATTTTTTGCTTGTTGTTTTAATAAAATACTTAGATCTAAAAGTTTTAAATAAGAGAGAGTCCTCAAATGGCTACCCATTTACTTAACTACTCGCTTGATCTTCACTTATATCTTTTTGGAGTAGTTTGTCATTTACTCTTGTGCTTCACTTATATCCTATGAATAAATTGCTGAACAAATTGAATATCATGAAGTTGAAATTATATGTTCATATCATGCCTAGTAGTAGCTCCACTTTGGGTTTAGAAAGTGAAATCTTTTGAAGCTTGACAATCACAATATTGGTCATACAAGCAATTCATGAATGATTAGTATAAGGAAGAGAACTTGCACATGCAAATATATTATCTTGGACATCTTCTATGATTGTGAATATCCATTAATTATTTTCAAACCTGAGCATTAGTTGAAGTTGGACAAGGAAGACAACGTAATAAGTTATGGTTGTGTATATTTGCATAGAAGTTATTCGTTATGGGTCCTCCAACATGTGGTGTTTGCTTAGGATCTTTTGCTATCCAAAAATTCATACTAAGTAGAGATACTACTTCTGCATCCAAAAACCCTTAAACCCAGTTTCTTCCCATGAGTGTCCACCATACCTACCTATGTATTGAATAAGATCCTTTAATTAAGTAAGTTGTCATTGGTGCATAAAGCAATAAAAATTTCTCCTAAATATGTTTGATCTTTTATTGTAAGGGAAAATTGAGCGTTATACGAACCTGTGATGGCAAAGTAATAAAAGCGACGGACTGCATAATAAAGGTTGCTACCATAGGGGGCAATATAACGTGGCGTTCCTTTGCATTCAGAGCTTGGGCATCCAAAAATAAAAAAGCGCATGACAACCTCTGCTTCCCTCTGCAAAGGGCCTATCTTTTACTTTTCAATATTTACTTTTATGCAAGAGTCAATAGTATGCATTCTCATTTCAACCTCAATTATCCTCTAGTTAGCAAGCATCATGTCGTGGGGAAAGATCTAGGCACATATGATCAGTCAAATATATTTGATCATGATCTATTATTGTTGACAATTATCTCTATGATAAATGAGTTGGGGGCGAAACATTAAGCCCCTATCTTTCTCTGTGTTCGATGGATGCCATTTGTTCTAAGAATATGCTTTGAGTACTAGCAATCATGGAAGACTATATGATGATTGAGTATGTGGAGCTCTTACTTAGACTCTGTTGTATAAGTTGAATTGCAATTGTTTGGTGACTAAGAATATAGGTTGTTGAGTTTCAAGACATTTCATTGTTTGAACCTCAACATGTGAATTGGTTGCTACTTTATCATGATGAGTTTTATGAGAAAGAATTGGTGCAATGATGCTACGAAAATTTATTGAAATTATCATTGATCAAACTTATGCACTTTGCTAGCATTCAAACTTCATAAATTATTTCTCTTATCATTTACCTACTCGACGACGAGTAGGAATTAAGCTTGGGGATGCTGATACATCTCCAACGTATCTATAATTTATTAAGTATTTCATGCCATGTTTATAACAATTTTATATGGTTTTGGTATGATTTGCATGGAACTAACCCGGACTGACGTTGTTTTCAGCCGAACTACCGTGGTGTTGTTTTTTGTGCAGAAATAAAAGTTCTCCAAATGCAACGAAACTTTTTGATGATTTCTTGGGCATAAAAGAGGCACTAGAAACTTCGTTGGAGGACTATAAGGTGAAGGAGGTGAGCACAAGACACCTGGGCACGCCAGGAGGCCCAGGCGCTCCCAGGTGGGTTGTGCTCACCTCGAGGCCCATCTTCGCCTGATTCCAACGCCAAAAAAACCTATAAATACAGAAACCCCTAGAAATAACCCTAGATCGGAAGTTCCGCTACCGCAAGCCTCTATAGTCATGAAGAACCAATCTAGACCCCGTTCCGGCACCCTGCCGGAGGGGAAAATCATCACCGGTGGCCATCTTCATCATCCCGGTGGCCACCATGATGAGGAGGGAGTAGTCCACCCTCGGGGCTGAGGGTTTGTACCAGTAGCTATGTGTTTAATCTCTCTCCCTCTCTCTCTCTCTCTTGTGTTCTTGAGATGTCACGATCTTGATGTATCACGGGCTTTGTTAATACAGTTCGATCATATGGTGTTTTCACCTCTCTATCTTGTTGTGAATTGAGTTTTCCCTTTGAGATTTCATTCTTATTGGATTTAATACATTTATGGATTTGAGAACACTTTATGTATGTCTTGCTATGAATACCAGTGGTGACAATGGGGTATCATATTGATTCACTTGATATATGTTTTGGCACTCAACTCGCGGATTCCCGAGGTGACATTGGGGTAATCTATACATAGGGGTTGATGCACGTTCTTGTCTTTATTTCTCCGGTAGAAATCTTGGGGCACTCTTTGAGGTTCTTTGTGTTGGATTGAGTATTATGAATCTGAAATTATTTGATGTTATCTTAGTACGAACTCTTGATAGATCAATTGGAAAGGATAACTTGGTGTTATTTTAGTGTGAACTCTTGATAGATCGATTGGGAAGGGTAACTTGGTGTTGTTTTAGTATGAACTCTTGGATAGATCGATCGGAAAGAATAACTTCGAGGTGGTTTTGTATCCTACCAACAATTTATTCTTATGTTCTCCGCTAGATAGGAACTTTGGAGTGATTCTTCATCGCACATTGAGGGATGATTATATGATCCAATTAGATTAGCATTGTTGAGAGATTTCACTAACGAAAATACGGACCCTGGGCCTTATTTTCAAGCATTGCAATACCGTTTGTGCTCACTTTTGTTACTTGCTACCTTGCTGTTTTTTATTCTTCTTATTACAAAAATCAATATTTACTATTATTACTATGCTTGTATCACCATCTCTTCGTCGAACTAGTGCACCTATACAAATTACCATTGTATTTGATGTGTTGGGGACACAAGAGACTTTTTGTTATTTGGTTGCAGGATTGTTTGAGAAAGCCATCTTCATCCTACGCCTCCCACGAATTGATAAACTTTAAGTCATCCACCTGAGGGAAATTTGCTATTGTCCTACAAAACTCTGCGCTTGAAGGCCCAACACGAGTCTACAAAAACAAGTTGTGTAGTAGACATCAGTACCCGCGAGTAAAATTACCCATGTTTGCAAAGCATTAGTTTGAACAACTCATAGTCATAAACAACAACATACAATTGTAACCTATAAACAACAACAGATTATAACAACATCACATACTTTTAAAAAACAACACATCATAAATAACAATATATTTAATAAACAACATCAATTTCTCGTAAACAAGAACACATCAAAACACCATGACATAGTCATACATTTTGAGTTCACAAATTCATGACAAAAGTGTAGAGATAATATTTTATATGGGTACATGGGTATGTGGGTATGGGTTATATGATCCCATAGCCGTACCCACTCTATCCCATGGGTTTAACATTTCTCTTTTATATACCCATGGATAATTTTTTGTACCATACCCTTACCCTCAGGGTATGTGGGTAATGGGTACCCATTGCCATTCCTAAGCGAGCCACAGGCATCGGCACATGCTCCCTTTTTTTGTTTTTTCTTTGGTGGTGCGTTTTTCATCAATTTCATTTTATTTTTTATTTTTTGCTTTATTTCCAGTTTATTCTTTCCCCTTTTTGGCCTATTTATTTAATCATTTCTTCCTTTTTTAATTAGTAAAAGCACGTTTTTCTTGTGGGTATATGAACCAAATACATGATGAGCTTTTTCACGCGCATGATAAACATTTTTCCAATAGAGAGTGAACATTTTTTTAAAACATACAATGAATTTTTTTTGTAATACATGATGAACCTTATTAAATACATGGTGACCATTTTGCAATGCATATGAACATTTTTAAAAATACATGATGTGCATTTTTTAGTGTTGATGTAAAATTTAAAACAATTCATGTATATTTTAAAAAAAATCATGCATTTTTTAAAGGGTAACATTAAAAAATAATTAAAATTGTTCCTGTAAATTTTCATGTAATCGAAAAAATTCTTTTAAAATCATGTTTTTTATGTAAAACAGAAGAAAACCGGAAAAGGGAAGAAAAACTAAAATGGCTATTTTTTTACAAAATCTTGCTGGAAAAAGCCATATGAGAGGTCCGCGTGCCCATATGACGCCACCGCGAGTGCGCTACTACCTCGAGTACTCTTCTCAAAGAAAAAAAATACTACCTCGAGTACTACTCGTTTCTCAAAAAGAAATGGTGAACCAACCTCGAGTGCGCGACGCTCGCCAACTGTTTGACATCAGGCCTTGGCCTTGGCAGCGAAACCGTGCCAATCACGCGGGATCCCACGACCGTCTACGGCGCGCCTCCTCCTTCCCCGGCCGCATTCATCGGCTCATGCCGCCTGGGACAGCATGTGGTGCTGCATTTCCGCAGGGCGAGCCACAGCAGTTAAGCGCACGCCATGTGTTCGACGGAATGTCTGGGCGTCAGGAGGTGGTCACCAGCAGTGTTCTGCACGTCGCCGATGACCACACACTTACCAGGTGACCGAGGACTCGAGGAAGTTCTTCATCAGCTGTTTGATTCCTATGGCGTGAATGAGATGTGTGTGCTGCATAGAATCACTGGTGCAGACTCCTTTGTGGAGTTCCAGTCATGGTGAAGGGCAGCCCAAGGACGAAATCGAAGTGCGCTACATGTCCGGTGCATTTATGATGGCTGCTGCTGCCTTTACATCTAGTATCGATCGTCGTCATTGCTCCGACGCCTCAGCAACAACTCCACGAGGCCAGTCACCTCAGAACTGGATGTCAAGGAGGAATCCGAGCTGGCCCATGTCGGAGGTTCGTCAATTTTCCCAGAGTTGGGCGTGGATTCTACTGGAAACTTTTTGGTTGAAGTTTTTCGCTAGGACATGGTGTCGGACATGAGGTTGCTGACAATGTGCTCACTTATGCTTGTGGCTTGCCACTATTCTTAGAGCTGGCTGGGGACTCTGCTGATGCGGTGTCTGGTGAAGTCTTCTCAGGGGCGTGGTGTGGAATGACGAGTTTGCTGATCACATGTTAACTCATGTTGGCAGCTTGTCACTATTCTTGAGATGGATATGCATAGTCACCAGGAGCTTGTAGAAGGTGTTCTACCGGCGAGGAACGGCGGCGCTCTGATGTGTGGGTGCTAGGGGCTTGAGCATCGCGTCCTTGTTCATCTTGCGATCCATGTCAGAGGTTCATCAATTTTCCCGGAGTTGGGCGTGGATTCTACTGGAAAAGTTTTGGTTGAAGTTTTTCTCTAGGACATGGTGTCAGACATGAGCCCTGGTTGCTGACAATGTGCTCTTATGGTTGTGGCTTGCCACTTTTCTTAAGAGCTGGCTGGGGATTCTGCCGATGCGGTGTCTGGTGAAGTCTTCTCAAGGGCGTGGTGTGGAATGACGGTTTTGCTGATCACGTGCTAACTCATGGCAGCTTGTCATTATTCCTGGAGATGAATGTGCGTAGTCACCAGGCGCTTATGGTTGTGGCAGGTGTTCAAAAGACCAATTACTTTAGTCATCGATCATGGCCTATGTGGGGCTGAATTTGTATTCCATTCAATGTCATCAGAAGATGCAAAGCTTCAACAGTTATTGCTAAGAGAAATGCCAGATGGTGTCATTTGGTGGAACCTGTGGTTAATTTACGGAGGCCAGAATTTTGAAAGGACTCTAAGCTATGCTTACCCTTGACCCAAGAACTTGAGATTCCCTCAACAGCATGGCCCAATAGCGCTACTCTGGGATCCTGGTATTAACAGACTTGTCTGTACATATTGGTTTCAGTGCTTTTATATACAAGTATGCAACTGCTTGACCTATGCTCTATCGTGGCGGCCAAGTCCACATATGGTCCTGCATAGAAGGACATCATGCTATGCAAATCCGGTTATGTATTCCTTGTTCATAACAGTTTAATAGAAGGGGCCACTACTGCTAATGAATTGGAGCAAACACTATTGCTTCTATTTTGACACTACCAGCTTGTTCAGGGCCATAGAATCACTTGGGACTGGGGAACAACAACATGGCTACCAACGGCGACGAGACATTACATGCTCTGGCTCTGTGGTATGCTTGCCTAAACCACTTTAATGCACTTATAGTTGAATCAAATGGCAAGTCTTCCTACTAGTTTTGTCATTCATTTGGGATAATTTGTCTTCTGTTGTTCTAATGATAGAGGATTTTTATGAAGCTTCGTTCTGTTCCAGCCTTCCAGGTTTTGCAATATATCAGTTTCTATAAACAAATGGCCCAACTAAAAGAAACTTTTGAAGTGGATAAATCGTACCAAACTTTTAGGTATATCTTTTGGTAAATTTATACACTCGGCATAGTAGGATTCAGTTTGTATAAGCCAAAAGAGCTTATCTGACTTCTTACAGGAGAAGGTAGGTAACATTTTGTTCAATTGAGACACATTAACTACTGGGTGTAGAGGTGCCAGCTTTTAGGCTACCTTAATCTTGCCGTTAGTGCTTTTGGATGTAATACAATATCCACACATTAAAATTTTGAAGTTCTGACAAGAGTACAGAAAGGATGACTAAATCTTTCAACTGCATTCATTTGGGCCTTGTTTAAATTATGACCTTTTTTTACAAGGACCGAAGTTATATTCAGTCAGTCCTTGATAGTTAAAATACTGCCTCCGTCCCAATTAATTGTTGCTCAAATGGATGTATCCAGCACCGAAATAAGTCTACATATATCCATTTGAGTGACAATTAATATGGGCCGGAGGGAGTGGTAAACTTGGAAGATAATGGGTAATCAGTTTATAGAGTACGGAGAGTATCTATACTCATTGTAAATGCTATAGCTTTTTTTGGAACAACATAAGTACAACTCCAGCCTCTACACGTTAACTTTATACTTGGAAAGGGGAACTTTTATTGATCTACTGGACTCTGCACTGAGATACTCCCTCTGTCCGAAAAAGCTCGTCCCTCAAATGGATGTATCTAGCACCAAGTTAGTGCAAGATACATCCATTTGAGGGATAGTGCAAGATACATCCATTTGAGGGACAAGCTTTTTTGGACGGAAGGAGTACATAGTATAGTTGTACTTATCCCATTTGCTAGAAGATGCCTACACATATGCAATGTGATTGTTGTGCTGTACTGCTGTTTCAAGGAATGGACACTTCACCAACTAAATATACAGTAGCAAACAATTAACGTGGCGTGTTGAGCAATGGAAAGAATAAAAGAAACTTATTTCAACTCTGTAGCATATGAGACTTAGCAAAGGTGAGCGTGCTAGATACTACAAGATGAATCACTCCACCTGAAGAGGAGTAAGAGGAGTATCACTTGACAGCGAAGCACTCCGGTCAACTGAAGAGATTAAGGGTGGTGAATCTGTGGAGCTTGGAGGATCAGGTAGGAGGCCAACCTCAACCACACCCTCCAACATCTGCACAACCTGGTGCATTGTTGGTCGCAGCAAAGGATTCGGCTCAATGCACCAGAACGCCACACGCGAGAATCTCTCCACTCTGACCAAGTCCTCCATGGCGTCGTCGTCACCATGCAACAACACCTCAATCCTTCCATGACAGACCAACTGACCGGCCCACCAGAATAGCGTGACCGAGTCATCACCATCCTGCCCGGTCACCGGATCCTGGCACTTCCGGCAGCATATCATCTCCAGTAGCACAACACCGAAGCTGTAAACATCAACTTTGGTATCGATGCGCCTATCATTTTGGAACCACTCAGGGGCAATATAGCCCCTTGTACCTCTGATATTGGTCACTGTGGTGTGCATCTGCTGGTTGTTGAGAAGCTCGGCGATCCCAAAGTCAGTTATCTTTGGATTGCTCTTGCCATCTAGAAGTATATTGTCGGGCTTGATGTCGCAATGAATGATCGGATAATCACAGCCTTCATGTAAATACTCTAGCCCTTTGGCAATCCCAATTGCTGCCTCTACACGCCACGTCCACAACGGCCGTTGAGGCTGGAAGAGGAAGCTTCGAAGGGAGCCACCTGGCATGAACTCGAACACAAGCATCCTTTGCTCCCGCTCCTTGCAGTAACCAACCATGCGGACTAGATTCCGATGATGAATCCTGCCGATGGACTGCACCTCATTCGTGAACTCCCTCTCGCTGTACTCGTTGGAGTTGATGAGCTTCTTCACTGCTACATCAGAGGTGTGTGGCGACATTATCACCCCATGGTAGACCTCTCCAAAGCCTCCTTTGCCCAACAACTTGTGAAAGCCATTGGTGGCTTTGTAAAGCTCCTTCCCGGTGAAAACCCTCAGGAAATCATGGTTAGTGTTCTTCTTCCAAAGGCAACCCTGTAGCATGAGACTACTTGCTGCAGCCAGCATCAATAGCACCGAGCAAATCAGCAGTAAATAAGGCAATGGTCTTCTCGGTGATGTCGGCATCGGGAGGCTGCTTGTCCGCACCTTGATCGATGCCTTCATGTTGAGGCTTCCCTCCTGCCATCCTGCGCCCGCCAATAATGCCATTTTGTAACAAACTTTTCCATCGAACAGAGTGGCGGTGCAGAAGCAGTCTCGCAAGCATGAGTTGTCGCACTGCTCCTCTGTGGTGTACGAATACCCTCTGTATGATGACAGCGACCAAGTGGTGTTTGGCAATTTAAGAAGACTGAATTCGGAGAGCCGGTTCTTCCCATCGCAGCTCTGTGGCACGAACACTGGTGTGCAGCCTCTGTACTTGAGCCTAGGATCGATGAAGGAGTAACCACTTGGGCACTCACAATCGAGCTTGTTGTTAGGACCATAAACACAGTACGAGTTGGGGCCGCACATTCCTTCCCAGCCTGTAGTGCTGCTGTTGCAACCATTGCTTGGGAACAGCCCAAAGATCGTCCATGGCACGTTGCGCCTTCCGGTGGCATTCTTCTGCAGGATGTAGACACGAACAATGCCATCCGGATCAAGCGTCGCATGCTGGTAGTAACTAACGGCGGAGTTCGGCACGGGAGGTGTCAGATCGTGCATCGTGCCATCCTTGATCTGGTAGTGGAGGTGACCCGGCGAGTCGAAGAAAAGGGTGGTGTTGCCGTCCTGGGTTTGCCCGGGCTGGTCGGTGCCGGTGCGCCAGTATGAATTGTACGAGTCCATGTTGTCACCGGCGAGGTTCATGAGGTACAAGACGATATTGCCGTTAGCCTGCACATACAAGCTGAAGCGGCCAGCGGAGAAGTCCGTGTCCGATTGCTTAGACTGAAGTTTTGCTCCGGAGGCCATTGTCTGACCCGGGAGGAGCGTGTCGGTCGGGTGCCCAAAGGTCTCCCAGACGACGGCGCTCCCCCCGATGGCGATGAACTGGAGGTTGCCCGAGTCCTGTAGCGTCAGGACGTTCCCAGACTGGCCAGGGCTCGGGTTCGTCCAGATGTTGCCGCCGGTGGTGGAGTCTGTGAGCAAGAGCTCACCATGGGGGGTGATGCTGAACACGGCCTGCCCCGTGGCCATGATTGCCGAGTCTGAGACCGGGTCTTTCGCGTACCACACCACCTTCTTCTGCCTGGGGTCGGCTGCCAGGTCAAGGTTGAGGTTGAACCAGACGGCGAGGAGGAAGTGACTGGGGTCATAGTCGAGGGCACGAAAGCCGAAGGCGAAGTCACCGGAGGGGCAGGTGATGTACTGAGGGGGCCTGAGAGACGATCCGGCCGTGAGGTTGTCCGCTACGACTACAAGCAGATGCGGCCGGTGCATCAATAGGACAATTAGCAATGGAGCAAGGTGCAGGCCAGAAGAGGGCGATGTGCCTAAGGGCTTCATTTGTCGTGTGGAGCTGTGGTCTGTGGAGGTAATAGCCGAGCAAGGTTGTTCTTTATACTGCCTGCAATCAGCGTCAGTGGTCAGTCCCTGATCGAAGAATTCCTCCGGCCGGCCGTTTTGTCTCTTGCAGACGGTCGAGGCCAAGGCACCCAATCTAGAACCAAAGGCACCGGCAGCGGTGAAGATATAATTATCTGCTTGGTTGGTTGTCATGCATGACTCCTGAGACGTTGCTGCCTTGCTGGACACCAGCATCTGGACTACTAACTGTGTACATAGTTTTGACTGTCGAATGGTTCCTTTCAGATTCAAGATCGGTCGTCGTTTGCTCGATCAAATGCCCCGCAAAGGGTGCCCGACCCTTGCTTAGACAGCTGTTATTTTGTGGTTTGGTTAGTGTCATAGTGTGTACCCAATACTTTTCAGTGACAGTGAATTTCGCTTTGTTTTCCTTGGTCTAACAAAAAGTGCAGGCCATTTTCTCAGTTCATTTATTTGTAGGTATAGTGTTATGGCCGGCGGCCCACCGGGCATTAGTATTAGGGGCTTGGCCCACAAGTTATCTTAGGCAAGTTATCTTAGGCTAAAGTTATAAATACTCGTGTAAGACATCGTTTGAGATCAAGCAATAAGAAGATTATCTCTATTGCCCGGCTCCCAGAGGAGCCGGAACCCTAGCCGCCCCCTGCCTCTTGCGCTGCCGCCGTCATCCTCCTCTCCCGCGACGGCGCCCAGCCGCCGGTGCGGCCACTCATCGCCACGCCCAGCCCCCTCCTTCCCCTACTGCCTACGGCCAAGACCGGGCAGAACCCTAGCCCCTAACACCTTGGTATCAGGTACCCGGGTTTCGACCATGTCTTCATCGCCTCCAAACCCGCCACCACCGCAGCCGCCGCTGCCCAACGCCTCCCCCACCGCCGCTGCCACCGATTCCACCAACGCCGCCGCTGCGTCGCTGGGCGCCACGGCCTCCCTCTCGGCGCCGATCTCCCCCGCACCCGGCACCATGCCGGGCCAGGGCCAGCCGCAAATCCCCATCCAGCAACCGCCGCCGCCGCCTCCCCCAGCGCCGCCGCAGTTCACACCGGAGGCCATGGCCGGCGTGCTCAACGACCTGGTCGTCGCGGTCCAGGGCATCCGCCTCTACTTGGCGAGCCCGTACGGGTCGCCTCCACCGCTTCATCCGGCCGCGCCCGCGGGCCAGCAGGCGCTGCCGTGGTACTCGGTACCGGCGGCCATCACTGGCGGCTACCCGGCGCTTCCCCCACCGGCAGCTTCGACGCCGCCTTGGCCGCAGTGGCCGACGCCGTTCGCGGCCCCCTGGCCGCTACAGCAGATGCCGCAGGTGGCGGCCGCCGGACCGCTGCAGCCATTCTCCGTGTCGGCTTGCACCGGGCTGCCGCTGCTGCCATTCCAGGCGGGACAACCCGGCGGGACCACGCCGGCCGCGGCCCCTCTGTGGTACTTGCAGCCACCCTCCCCCGCGGCCACCGACGCCCCCGTCCACCCCCCGCCGCCGACGCTACAACCACCGACGCCGCCCCTGCCTAGCTCGGGGGCACCCTCACCAACCGGCCTCCCGATTCATCAGGTCCGGTTCCCGGCCTCCCCGTCGCCACTTCCAGCGTGGGCGGCTGGGTCTTCACCTTCGCCGGTCTACACCACAGCCCCCGAACAGCCAACTCCGTTCCCGCAGTTCGGGGGGCCATCTGGTTCCGCTGGTCCCTACCCGGAGTACTCCGACCAGGCGCCACCCGCCTCGCTGCTCCGCTCCTCCGAGCCAGTTCGACACGGCGCTCCGGCACAGACACCGCCGCGGTTTGCCAAGCTCGACTTCGCCACCTATGACGGCACGGAGGACCCCCTCAACTGGCTCAACCAGTGCGACCAGTTCTTTCGCGGGCAGCGCACCCTCGCATCGGAGCGTACCTGGCTCGCCTCGTACCACCTCCGCGGCGCGGCACAGACCTGGTATTACGCCCTCGAGCAGGACGAGGGTGCCATGCCCCCTTGGGAGCGCTTCCGCGAGCTCTGCCTCCTTCGCTTTGGGCCTCCGGTGCGCGGGAACCGATTGGCGGAGCTCGGCCGCCTTCCCTTCACCTCCACGGTGCAGGACTTCGCCGACCGTTTCCAGGCCCTGGCGTGCCATGCGTCGGGCGTAACGGCGCAGCAGCGGGCCGACCTCTTCGTCGGTGGACTTTCGGATCACATTCGCGTCGACGTGGAGCTTCGCGGACCCCAGGATCTCCAGTCGGCCATGTACTACGCCCGCGCGTTCGAGCACCGCGCGGTGGCCATCCAGCAGGACTCACCGTCCCGGACCGCTGGGTCGCTACCCGGGCCGGATTCCGCGCAGGGTCGTCCTACGCAGGCTTCTGCGGCACCCCTCGCCGCGACCGCGGGACGCCCGTTCCGCCGGCTCACCTCAGCCGAGCTCCTCGAGCGTCGCCGCCAAGGGTTGTGCTTCAACTGCGACGAGCCCTACACGCCCGACCATGCCTGCCCGCGACTCTTCTACCTGGAGGTTGCAGACTACATTTCGGAGGACGCCGTCGCCGCCGACCTGACCGCCCCAGCTGTCGAGAAGGTGTTTGACGCTGGTTGATCACCTCAAGGAGTTCCGCAAGCGCTTCCCCACCTTACAGCTCGAGGACGAGCTGTTTGTGCAGGCGGGGAGAAGTGTTATGGCCGGCGGCCCACCGGGCATTAGTATTAGGGGCTTGGCCCACAAGTTATCTTAGGCAAGTTATCTTAGGCTAAAGTTATAAATACTCGTGTAAGACATCGTTTGAGATCAAGCAATAAGAAGATTATCTCTATTGCCCAGCTCCCAGAGGAGCCGGAACCCTAGCCGCCCCCTGCCTCTTGCGCTGCCGCTGCCATCCTCCTCTCCCGCGACGGCGCCCAGCCGCCGGCGCGGCCACTCATCGCCACGCCCAGCCCCCTCCTTCCCCTACTGCCTACGACCAAGACCGGGCAGAACCCTAGCCCCTAGACATATATATAGTACCGCATAGTAGGTCTGTTCCTTGATTCAGCCAAAGCGGTACGTCCTATGATGTGACAAGGGTTTTGCAAAAATGGTAGCACAATAAACAAAGGATAATAATGGTAAAACTAGACGGCAGATAAATGAGTCTGAATTTTAACCTCAATTTGCATCTTTCCTGTTTTTTGATTGGCTGCCTGCACATAATCCGTAATACTGCTTTGATTGGATCGCTAAGTAAATCTGTCTAGTATCGGAAATTAAGGCTCAGATTTTTCTGGTATTGATGTCATGAAGAGGCCAAAAAAGATGAAGACATTTCAGTGTGTCCCCTGTTCCCTGCTTATCTCTGATGGGCCAGATTGAACAACTTCTGCATGAAGGAGTCATTCTTGATGCAATAAATAAATAAATAAATAGCACTGCTATGTCATTACCACTATTTCCAAATCCGAACGTTTACATCAGCGTAAGTAGGCAGTTGAATGAAAACGAGGGGATGATACCAGAAACTAGTCTTGAACAGCAAAAGTACAGCTGGTGTGAAGCGTAATACTCCTTTTCACAGCGAAACTGTGGAATTCGTTGAGTCGAACGAAGCTGACCGCGGACTCCCTATACTGATAGGAAGGAGGGTTCAAGCCTTGAAGACAGTGATGGTCCAGCCCAACCAGGACGATGCACCTAGCTGGCAAGAACAAGAAGAGTATATAGGATCTGCCCCAAGAGAGGACTTTTAGAATCTGGGGCGTACATATAATTTTTAGAGCTCGGAGAAATACATGTTTGTAAGTTTTGAAAAAAAATTATGCACAAAAACATGCAACTACAACATGGAAAGAAACTTACCCTAATAAATTTTGTTTCAAAATATAATTATTCTCAACCAAAATGGAACAAGTTGTATAACTTGTATTGTAGTATTTTATATAATTTATCTGGATGCTACACTGAGATCTTTCTGTTACAAAATATAATTATTTGTAACCAAAATGGAAATCAGAAAATGAAACAAGCTATGTAACTTATTGTATTGTAGACTTTTATATAATTTATCTGGATGCTACACTGAAATATTTTTATTATTTCCTCAACTTTTGGGATTAAATCTTGGTGGGGTGGTGCTCTTTGGAATCCAGGTTCCACCTAAGATTCATGTTCTCTTATAAATGCTGGTTCATAACAAAATTCTAACCAGAGATAATCTTTTGAAGCGCCAAGCTGTTGATGATATATCCTGCCTTTTCGGTGGTGAGTCAGTAATTTCTCAGCACTTGTTTTTTGATTGTGTAGTTGCTAAACAAACAGTGCAATTTGTGTCACGTTTATACCCTTGCATCTTTACAGAACACCAGCTGATATGCTGGCTGGAGAGTAAACGTTATGTTCTCTGTACTGCGCTCTGTGCTTCTGTGCTTCGGAGTCTGAGGAGTGTTTGGCACTAGATGAATGCGCTTCTTTGCTGCCTGCTGTTACTGGACCTCCACCAAGGGGCACTGCTTCGCATATTCTGGCTTGATCCTCTCAGTGGAAGTCTGCGACAGAAATATCGGCACCAGCTGCTCCTGGACAACCCCAATTGGTTTTGTGTTGATTGAAGCTTGATTTGTAGCTAGTTGCTATCTTATATCCTAGTTAGTTGAAGGTCGTTTGCCTTGTGTTGGGCGGCGACTTCAGAATCTGCGCAACTAAAACTCTGGCTTGTCCTGAGCACTGAACCTATTAATACTCTTTTTCTTAAGGGAAACCTATTAATACTCATGTTTTGTTAGCACCCCTGACAGCACCAGCCCATCAGCCCAACCAACTACCGAGCCCGACGAGGAGACGGCCCAAGGCCCAGCCAAGAGGATCAAGAAACCCAACCCAAGAGTGAGTGGCAGCCAGTGGGTGAACGCAACACAGGAGGGATAAAGGGAGAAGCTGGCAACCCTGAGGGGATCGAAGATCGATCAAGGCACGGCACGGCACGGCGGCGGCTACCTACTACCTTAGAACCCTAGTTCCTTTTCCACTCATCTCCAATTTGGCACCTTGGTGCTTGTAATCTTCAGATCTTGTGAACCACCACCATATTCTGAGAGTAATACTAGTGCCGTGCTAACACTTGGTACTCAGAGCCCAGCGCCCAATTTTGCTTCCGCCCTGGAGGCGTCCATCATCGAAACACGACAGCAGCGAGCGGAAAGGATGCAGAAGGACCAGGAGCCCGTCACCAAGGGCGACCTCAAGGAGTTCTTCAAGGAGCTGCGGGCGGAGTGGAAGGAGGACATCAAGTCTTCCGTCGCCGCCGAGTTCGCGTCATGGAGACCTGGGATTAACTCGCAGATCGCCGATCTGCAGGAGGAAGTCGACTTACTCAAGAAGCAGCGCGCGGGCGACAAGGGAAACGACGCAGAGGAGGCGTCGGCAACAGATCACACCGATCTGTTGGCGCGGAAGAACAATTCGTCTTCGGACGGATCCCCGGCGCGTCTTCCTCCTCGGGCCGATGGCCTCGGCGCTGCATCACCTCCACGGACGGCGGTCGACGCGGTGCTCGTCAGCCCGCCGGCCCCTCCGGCCAACGGTACGGTCAATTCTCGGCTTCAGTTACCTGCTGTCACCAACACTCTGTCACCGGCTGGGGGTTCAAGGAATTTAGCACCATTTTTTGCCTCAAATGCTCCCAGTCCACCTTCCATGCCTTTTCCTGTGTTCGATGGAGAGAACTCACTGTTGTGGAAAGATCTCTGTGAACAATACTTCACCATCTATGGGATCCCAGAGTCAGTTTGGGTGCAAATGGCTACACTGAATTTTTCTCTTACGACAGCAGTCTGGTTGCAATCAGTTC
>NC_041392.1:590238170-590259519 GCF_002162155.2 Triticum dicoccoides | reverse complement strand
TATGCAATGTTTTATCAACCCGCTTTGGGCGTGATCGCCATCAGCTCCTTATTAGACAATTTTTTGCCATTAAACAGCATAGTTCAGTACAGGATTACATTGATCGCTTTGAACATTTGATGAACCAGTTATTATCTTATTCTGACGAGGTTCATCCTTTCTACTTTTTGACACGGTTCATCAGCGGCCTGAGGGCGGACTTGCGCGCTGCGATCATGGTGCAGCGGCCTCCAGACTTGGACACGGCCTGCGCCCTTGCATTGGTCCAGGAGGAAGCGCATGACGGGGGAAGGCCGGAGCAGTTTCATCCCCCTGAACAAGTTTTCCGGCCATCGCCTCGCCTACCTCCTCAGGCAGTGCCCCTCCACCAACCTCGTCCTCCTACAACACCAGTCGCAGCGGATCGTCGCGGCCTCGAAGCGGCCCGTGCAGCACCAGTTGAACAACCAAGGCAAGCACCACAAGAAACAAACCCGCTGAACACTCTTCGTGCATACAGAAGAGCCAGGGGATTATGCTTCAAGTGTGGCGAGCGTTGGGGGCGTGACCACACTTGTCCAACCACAATCCAGATGCATGTGTTGGAGGAATTAATGGATTTCATGGAGATTGAATAAAACACAGACGGAGAGACGAGTGTTGGTCCAGATTCCACTGAAGAAACAGTTTATGCAGTATCTTTGCAAGCATTCAACGGGAATGACTCTTCCAAACTACTGCAGTTCAGCGCATTGATCCAGGATCAAGCTATGGAAGTGTTGATTGACTCGGGCAGCTCAGCGTCCTTCATCAACTCACGTTGTGCCGAGGGCTTGCTAGGATTACAACAATTACCCAAAGCAGCTCGTGTGAAGCTTGCAAACGGAGCAGAGCTGCGGTGTGAGC
Source organism: Triticum dicoccoides (assembly GCF_002162155.2). Taxonomy (NCBI): domain Eukaryota; kingdom Viridiplantae; phylum Streptophyta; class Magnoliopsida; order Poales; family Poaceae; genus Triticum; species Triticum dicoccoides. The sequence continues at coordinate 590,258,634 of NC_041392.1, read as the reverse complement.
AAGAATTAACTGAATGTCAGTGGACAGTACAAGGGCATCAGTTTGCCACCTCTTTTAAAGTGTTGCCTTTGGGAGGTTTTGATGTAATTGTGGGAATGGACTGGCTGGAAGCTTTGAATCCACACATTGATTGGATCAACAAAACGGTGACAATTCCCTCGGCGTCTACCCCGATTCAGTTACAAGGGCACAAATTCTCTGAAAACAAATGCCCTCAAATATCTGCTGAAGAACTGCAACACATGTGTGTCCAGGGCGAAGTGGATCATCTTGTGTACCTCTGTGCTACTCCTGATCAACACAAACAAGCACAACAGCTTGCTGATACATCATCGGTCGGTGACATCATCGGTGCCAGTTGAAATTCAGCACATTTTAGAAGAGTTTTCTGATGTGTTTGCCACCCCCCAGGGCCTTCCACCTCGCAGAGCTTGCGACCACCTGATCCCACTCCTTCCAGGGGCTCAACCAATCAATATCCGTCCGTATCGGCACTCACCAGATACCAAAAATGAAATTGAGCGTCAAGTCAAAGAGTTGCTAGCTTCGGGCATCATCCAACACTCCAATAGTCCCTTTGCTTCTCCGGCAATTCTGGTGCGCAAAAAAGACGGCCAATGGCGTTTGTGCATTGACTATCGCAAGTTAAATGCGCTGACCGTCACTCCAAAATTCCCTATTCCAGTCATTGATGAATTACTCGATGAACTATCAGGAGCTAGCTGGTTTTCGAAGTTAGATCTCCGTTCCGGTTACCATCAAATCAGATTGGCAGAAGGAGAAGAATTCAAGACTGCTTTTCAAACTCACTCTGGTCACTACGAGTTCAAGGTCTTGCCATTTGGAGTGGCAGGGGGCCCAGCAACCTTTCAAGGAGCTATGAATCACACACTGAAACCGGTATCGCGTATCTGCGTTCTGGTGTTTTTCGACGACATTCTCGTCTTCTCCAAGACCTTTACTGACCATGTCAAGCATCTTCGAGAAGTCTTACAACTCTTGCGCAATGACCAATGGCAGATCAAAGCTTCCAAATGCTTTTTCGCTCAATGAGAACTCTCCTATCTGGGATTTGTCATCAGTGAACAAGGGGTTTCCACAGAACCTGATAAAATCAAACAAGTGCAACAGTGGCCTCTTCCCATCAATGTCAAACAGCTAAGGCAATTCTTGGGCCTTTCCGGTTACTACCGCAAATTTGTTCGCCATTATGGTATTATAGCAAAGCCGTTGACACATCTTTTGAAGAAAAACATCCCTTTTGTGTGGACGAGTGAGTGCACAACATCGTTTGAGACCTTGAAAACTGCATTGGTGACAGCTCCTGTCCTTGCCCTGCCAGACTTCTCGAAGCAGTTTGTCCTTGAGACCGATGCTAGTGATCTTGGCGTTGGAGCTGTTTTGCAACAAGACGGTCATCCCTTGGCATTTCTGAGTAAGCCTCTCGGTCCTCGCAATAAGGGGCTTTCTACATATGAGAAAGAATTGTTGGCTATTTTATTAGCAGTTGAACATTGGCGGCAGTACCTCCAGACAGCAGAGTTCATCATCAAAACTGACCAATGCAGCTTAGTTCATTTGGAAGATCAACGCTTGCACACCCCTTGGCAGCAGAAAGCTTTCACCAAGCTATTGGGTCTTCACTACAGATTGTGCTACCGGAAAGGAGTCGACAATGGGGCTGCTGATGCTCTTTCTCGTCGGCCAATCTCAGAAACTGATGAGCTTTATGCTATCTCCCTCTGCCAACCCGAGTGGCTCGAGGAGGTGAAAGCTGGATATGCCCAGGATGCACCTACCCTCGAAATCATTAAGGAGATACAGGCTAACCCCCAATCACACCAGCAATTTTCTTTGGAAGATGGCCTCTTGCGTTACCAAGGGCGAATTTGGATTGGGCGCAATAGCCAAATGCAGCAGCGCATGATGATCGCGGGGCATCAGTCGGCTATTGGTGGCCACTTCGGGGCCCCTGTAACATATCAGCGCTTGAAAACAGTTTGTGCATGGCCACGTATGAAGCGGCTTGTCACTGAATTTGTACAGGCCTGTGAGGTATGCCAACAAGCCAAGCCAGAGCGCTGCAAGTACCCCGGACTGTTGGAACCCTTGCCAGTCCCTGCACGTGCCTGGCAAATGGTGTCCATGGACTTCATCGAGGGATTGCCTCAATCTGGGCGAGCCAATTGTATTTTGGTGGTCGTCGACAAATTCTCCAAGTACAGTCATTTTCTGGCCTTGACACACTCATTCTCTGCATCTTAAGTGGCTACTGCTTATGTTGATCAAGTTTACAGATTGCACGGCTTGCCTGACTCGATTTTGTCGGACCGTGACCCCATCTTCACTAGCAGATTTTGGAAGGAGCTCTTTCGTCTGACCAACACAACACTGAGAATGAGTACTCCTTACCATCCTGCAACTGATGGGCAAACCGAGCGTACCAATCAGTGCCTGGAGACTTTCCTCCAGTGTTTTGTCCATGCCTGCCCAAAGAAATGGAGTTCTTGGCTGCCCCTCGCTGAATATTGGTTTAACACGAGTTACCACAGCGCTCATGGAAAAACCCCCTTCTTTGTTCTCTATGGTCACGAACCACGACACTGGGGGATTGAGGCAGCTTCGGCTACTCCTGTCACCGATCTGGATGCCTGGCTCTCCGAGAGGGTGGAAATGCAAGCTTTAATCCGTCAGCACTTACTGCGGGCTCAAACAAGAATGAAACATCAAGCTGATAAGAACCGATCTGAACGCAGCTTTGACATTGGTGACTCGGTTTATATCAAGCTTCAGCCGTATGTTCAGAGTTCAGTAGCTCGTCGCGCCTGTCACAAACTGTCTTTCCGCTACTTCAGGCCCTTCTTGGTGCAAGACCGGATTGGGCAGGTAGCATACAGAGTGGGATTGCCTGAACATTCAAAGATCCACCCCGTGTTCCACGTTTCGCAACTTCGCAAAGCCATCAAGCCAGGTGTGTCCGTTTCCTCTGTTTTGCCTGCTGATACTAACCAGTTTGCGATTCCCGTGGAAGTGCTTGACAGTCACATGAAGACTAAAGCGAACGGAGTGGTGGCTCAAGTGTTGGTGCGCTGGTCCGGCGATTCCATCGAGCCAACTTGGGAAGATAGAGACGAGCTTCATTCGCGTTTCCCGTGCGCAGCGGCTTGGGGACAAGCCGCAACTCAAGCAGGGGAGGGTGTTAGCACCCCTGACAGCACCAGCCCATCAGCCCAACCAACTACCGAGCCCGACGACGAGACGGCCAGTGAGTGGCAGCCAGTGGGTGAATGCAACACAGGAGGGATAAAGGGAGAAGCTGGCAACCCTGAGGGGATCGAAGATCGATCAAGGCACAGCGCGGCACGGCGGCGGCTACCTACTACCTTAGAACCCTAGTTCCTTTTCCACTCATCTCCAATTTGGCACCTTGGTGCTTGTAATCTTCAGATCTTGTGAACCACCACCATATTCTGAGAGTAATACTAGTGCCGTGCTAACACTTGGTACTCAGAGCCAGCGCCCAATTTTGCTTCCGCCCTGGCGGCGTCCATCATCGAAACACGACAGCAGCGCCCGGAAAGGATGCAGAAGGACCAGGAGCCCGTCACCAAGGGCGACCTCAAGGAGTTCTTCAAGGAGCTGCGGGCGGAGTGGAAGGAGGACATCAAGTCTTCCGTCGCCGCCGAGTTTGCGTCATGGAGACCTGGGATTGACTCGCAGATCGCCGATCTGCAGGAGGAAGTTCATGAACACGTGGACAATGTTTTAGGAAGTTCATGAACGTTTTAAAAATTAAGTTTTGATGTATATCTGACACATATCTTTGTATTTTACATGAAGGAATAGAGAAAAGATAAAAATTAAACGTGACGAAATGGAAGAGAACGTTGCACGGATGCTACACGAATCGTGTAGGCCCAGCCTATGTTCTGTGCGTCGTAGGCGAGCGCTCCGCCCAGGCAACATTTAACCCAATCCTAGTTTAGTCAATTGGTGTACGAACAACCAAATAAGAAAGTAAAGCTTCCTTGCCCTCAAGAATCCACCACCATCGAACTCGTCAGCTCAAATTGATCCACCCCATAATATATTTGCACCCACGACCAATCGGACTCGCCGCCGAGACAAGCGCTGAAAAACATACACGCTCCATTTCACGTTGCCGCCGAGACAAAAAAACATACTCGTCGCCAAAATAAGCGTTGAGAAATTGTTCATGTTTTTTAAACAGTTCACAAATTTGAAAAACATTCGAGGATTTGGGAAATGATCACAAGTTTTAAAAAAACACAGATTTCAGAAAAGAAGAAAGGGAAAAAGTAAAAAGTAAATGGAAAAGTAAAAAAAAAAAAGAGGCCGGCCCACTTCGAGCGGGCACCCGGTTTTGGAAACCTTCTAGGTGGTTCCCTTAACCAACTCAAAAAAAAGGTGGTTCCCTTAACCGGGTTTTCCCTATTTTTTTATTTTTACCGGTTTTCTTTACTTTTCTAATTTCTTTTTTGTTTTTTGCTTATTTCTTTCTTTTCTTTAAACACCTTTTTTGTATTCGTTTTTTTATAAATTCAAAATTTTCAAAAAAAGTTAAGTGTATGCTACAAAAAGTTTATCATGCATTATAAAATGTTTACCATATATTAGAAAATGTACAACATATACACAAATGTTCACTGTATTTAAAAAAATCATTGTATATTACACAAATGTTTCATGTTTGGTAAAAAAGTGTTCAACGTATACTACAAAATGTTCAATGTGTATACGAAAATTGTTCAACATATATATTCATATCTTTTCAAAAATAGTCATCGCATATGAGAAAAAGTTCATCACATAATACAAAAAAATCATCGTATATTAAGAAAATGTTCAATGTGTATTACTAAATTTTCAACAGATGTTAGAAAATGTCCAATGCCTATTTTAAAAATGTTCAAAATAAAAACCGACCAAAAACCAGACCGATCTAGTAAACCGGATTATATAGTATGTGCCAATATTGAGGATATCGCTTATCGTTAGCGTCATGGACAGCTGGGAATTAGTGTAACGCCCTCGATGCGGTTATATCTCCCACGTGTCGAAGCACGACTTAGAGGCATAACCGCATTGAAAGCAATGTCGCAAGTGAGGTAATCTTCACGCAAATGAAGTATGATCAAGAAGTGATCCTAAAACAACCTACGTCAAGCATAACTCCAACACTGTGTTCACTTCCCGGACTCCGCCGGAAAGAGACCATCACGGTAACACACGCGGTTGATTCATTTTAATTAAGGTCAACTTCAGGTTTTCTACAACCGGACATTAACAAATTCCCGTCTGCCCATAACCGCGGGCACGGCTTTGGAAAGTTCAAATCCCTGCAGGGGTGTCCCAACTTAGCCCATGACAAGCTCTCACGGTCAACGAAGGAATAGACCTTCTAGCGGGAAGACCCGATCAGACTCGGAATCCCGTTTACAAGACATTTCGACAATGGTAAAACAAGACCAGCAAAGCCACCCAGATGTGCCGACAAATCCCGATAGGAGCTGCACATATCTCATTCTCAGGGCACACCGGATGAGCAAGACGTCGGGTAAGCCAGCCCAGAGTTGCCCCTGGTAGCCTCGGACATCGCTCAATTGGACCAACACATATAGAAGCACTGGCCCGGGGGGTTAAAATAAGATGACCCTTGAGCCGGCCGACTCAAGGGAAAGAAAAGGCTAGGTGGCAAATGGTAAAACCAATGTTGGACCTTGCTGGAGGAGTTTTATTCAAGGCGAATTGTCAAGGGGTTCCCATTATAACCCAACCGCGTAAGGAACGCAAAATCCGGGAACATAACACCGATATGACGGAAACTAGGGCGGCAAGAGTGGAACAAAACACCAGGCATAAGGCCGAGCCTTCCACCCTTTACCAAGTATATAGATGCATTAATTAAATAAGATATATTGTGATATCCCAACAAGTAAACATGTTCCAACCAGGAACAACATCTCCATGTTCCAACAAGGAACAAAACTTCAATCTTCACCTGCAACTAACAATGCTATAAGAGGGGCTGAGCAAAGCGGTAACATAGCCAATCAACGGTTTGCTAGGACAAGGTGGGTTAGAGGCTTGGTGCAACAATATGGGAGGCATGATAAGCAAGTGGTAGGTATCGCAGCATAGGCATAGCAAAAGAGCGAGCAACTAAGCAAGCAAAGATAGAAGTGATTTCGAGGGTATGGTCATCTTGCCTGAGATCCCGCAAGGAAGAAGAACGAGTCCATGAAGCAGACAAACGGACGTAGTCGAACGGTTCCTCACAAACACGACGTTACCGGAAACAACCCGAAGAAGCACACCGGAAAGAAGCAAACAACATAGTAAACAACCAACACAGAATCATGGCATGATGCACAAACAAGTATGATGCATGTCCGGATTAAAGCGGCATGGCATGGTAAAGTGCACAAGCAATCCTACAAATTAAGTGGAGCTCAATATGCAACTCCGTTGCATATTGACCGAACACCACATCAATTATTTAGTTCACTCTTGGTTAGGTACCCAACAATATTAAATGTTTTTTAAACATGGCAAGAGGTGAAGCATAACAAAACTATACCATCTAGTCAAGTTTAAATGAGGCCGCAAACAACAAACAACAAATCCGGTAAATCCACATAGCATATTTTTGATTTGGTGTGGTTCTGCCCTAAACGCAATTTTAGAGTTAATAAACATGCAAAACAAGTAGACCATGTTAAACTAGGCAAAATTCCACCCCATTTACATCTAAAGTTTGTTAAATTTGGAGCTACGGTTAATTAGTTATGAATTAAAACATTTTAGCATGGCATTTATGCAAAATTAAATAAACAACATTTTAAACATTTTAAACATGGATGAAAGTTGGATATTATGAATCTAGACAAAATTCTAAACAAGTTTCATATATAAAGTTTTTATATATGATGCACGGTTTGTGAGTTTTAAAATGCATGAAGTGCAAGGGGTTCTCTGCAAAAACTGCTCTCCTCTAGAAAAATAGCTAAAACACAGAACCTAAAAAAACTACACGGGCTGGATCCGGAACAGAGGCCGAATTAGGTGGATCTGGGCTGCTCACATTGGGCCAACAGGGAGCTGGCAGATCTGGGCCATGTAGCGATCTGGCGCTGGGCCTCGGCAAGCTGGACGGTCAACGCGCGGCGGCATCGTTCGACGACTCGGTCCTGAAGTAGGGGATCGAGCAGGCTGGACTTGGCGCTGGGGTTCGAGCTTGCTCGTTCGACAGAGAAACAGCGGCAGCAGCGGACATGACGGACGCAGCGGCGAGGAGAAGACTCCGGCGAGGTGGGACTTGGCGCGAAGCTGGAGAGGAGGCCGGCTGGATACGGGGCGGAGGGGCTTGATGCAGGTGGTTGCGTAGACGACGCGGGGACGTCCGGGTGAGACGCGAGGCAGAGCAACGGGTCTTGGGGGTCCGCCATGGCTTAGCGTCGGCGAGGGATGGCAGGGAAGGCCGGGACGGCCAGATCCTTGACCGGCGCGCGAGAAGAGGCAGCTCCGGCGGGGGTGGAGGCAAACCGGCGGCCACGGACTTTGAGTTCCCTAGCGTGGCTCCTGTAGGGAAAGACATGAGGGGAGAGATGAGCAGCGGGAGAGAGGGAACAACATGGAAGGAGAGGCGCGGGAGGAGATGAGGTGGCGCTGGTCACCTGCGGGTCGTCGGCAAGTTTCGGTCGAGGGGATGCAGCAGGGCTCGGAACTGCTGTTGCTGCTTGGGGACACGGTGTCCCTGGCGTCCATGGCGGGCTTCCTGCTGACAGAAAACAAAAGATAGGCAGGGAGATGAGAGAGAGAAATGGGAGAGATCATGGGAAGATGAAGAAGGGGCGTCGGCTGTCATCTTCGGCGAAGCTTGCCGGCGGTGGCGTGGCACGAGGCGAAGGGGATCGAGCGCAGAGGCGCAAAAGGAGGAGCTTCGGGCAGAGGGATGGATCGAGGGGAAGGACGAGCGCTGCTCTGGTTGGTGGGTGGCTGAAGACGAGGTGGATGCAGGATGGATCATGTGGATTTGGTGGAGCGGCGGCGGCGACAAGTGGATAGGGGAGGATCCCTAGAAAGTAGGGTTTGGTCTAGAATTACATCGGCTATATATAGTAGGTGGGTTAGGGTAAGACTATATCGTCCCTCCGATTGTAATTGGACGGTCGAGAAAAAAATAGCTAGGGATACCAAATAAGAAAAGGGTGACATTTTGTAGATGTTTGGGGATGACCCGGATCCAACGGTGACGACTGTCCGGGTCGGGTTCGGGTAAGTTTTGGACGCGCGCGAGGGGGGCTGCAGGCTGACGAGAGAGGCTAGATTGGACCTGGCGGTAGGTAGTGAGCTGTGTAGACGGTCTCGAGCTGAGATAAGAGAAGAGAGGGAGGCCCGGCGACTGTTTCCGGAGACCGAAAACGTTCGACGTTAGACCGGCTATACTGCCGCTATAGTTATCCGTTGGGGCACCAAACGATCTCCGAATGCGATGAAACTTGACAGGCGGTCTATCTACACTAAAATAAAACCACACGCCAACTCTCATCCCATTCCGAGAACATTTTCCGGCCACTTATAAAATACTATTTCGGACATGCCGCGGGCACGTGCAAGTGTGGTTGGGCTCAGAACGGACAACAGAGAGAACTCGGAGAACTCGGACGAATGCAAGTTTTGAAAACATGATGATGCAATGCACATGATGACATGTTAAGATGCAACACGCAAACAAATGACATGGCAACAACATCGAATAACTCGAAGACACCTGGCACAACGGTCTCGGGGCGTTACAACACTCCACCACTACGAGAGGATCTCGTCCCGAGATCTAGAATGACACCAGAGGGAAAACGGGAGAGAAAGAGAAGAGGTAAAACTAAGTTGCTTCTTCGACAAACGAGTGAAAAACCAAAGAACCTTCAGAAGTTGAACAACTTGGAAGGAATAATACCACGGAGGTGATGGAAGTTGGAAAACACTCGGTTAGGAACGAGGAACAAGGAAGAACCAATTCGAACAGCACTCCGTTTGAAAAGTGATACAAGACTTGATAAGATGAAAAGAACATGAGCAGCGGGCACACACTCCGGTTAAAAGGATAAGCAAGAAAAGATCATGATCTTCACAATTCGAGATGGTGACTGAAAAGAGCAACATCACAAGGCCTCCGGGAGAAAGAAATAGAAGATAGATAAATGAAAAAGAAGGAATTGAGAAGAAAATGACAACTTCTGCCACCAATGATCTTGGAAGGCACCTTTCCAAGAAGGTTAAAACGTAGTTGTTGGGAAAGACCAACAACAAAACGAATAAGTTTGTAGTGGGCTTATGGAAAAACATCTCAAAACTATGAGGTGAAATTTTTGCCACTAACGGAACCAATAGATTGGATTGATATCAGCAAGGAGACGAGAAACTATTTCACCGGAAGGATAAATGAAAAACTTGGGTCATTTATGAGCACCATAGGTAGCAACAAAACTTAGGGAATGCTTTAGGTGAACTATAACCCAAGATTTTTCCAACGAAGAGATTGATGGATTTAAAATACCTCATTCTTAACAACATGTGAATCATGAAACATGAACTCACATTATCAAGACTGACATAACACCACCTCAAAAGATTAGATAGGAAGAACTGCACTCCGGATTACAAGATGAACAATGCTTGAACTCCTTTGAAAAGAATCTCAATGAACACTTCGAGTAGAAATTGAATCCTTGATGAACCATCATGTAGAGCCTCCATCAAGAACTCCAGTAAACAAAAGAATGATCAAACGGAAGGAAAGAGAAGTTGAAAACACAAGGTGAATCCTTGTAATGATTTAGATGGATCTTCGCGACGAGATAATGCGGAAAATCTAGGAACTCTAGAAAAGAAAGATGAAGCATCTCGAACTGAGAATGTGATACGATGAACCTCCGGAATAAAGAACTGAATTTACTTGATGAAACAAGAATAAGAATTACATTATGCTTATCCTTCACCAATTTAAATTGATGACAATCAACGGATTTGGCATATTACTTATTCTCGTAGAAAAGATTAAGAGAGATAACTCATAAACTCGAGAAAATCTTCAACGAACCACCGGTAGGATAGAAACAACGAATAAATTGATATGATAGCGAAAAAGAAGCACTCTTGAACGAACCACCGTAAGAATTGAAAAAGAACAAATAAAACATGAAGAAACACTGGGAAGGATTAGCAAATAAACGAAGATGCTTGAGAGAATTTAGATCCATGAGAACGAAGAGATCACGAACTGATTAGAGATCACTTGGACGATGCACCTGTAAGATTTAGAGAAAGAGAGCTGAAAGGTGAGAATGAACAAATCTTAGATGATGGACTCCGGATAACAAACTGAGAAGACTCTTGAATAGCTCCTGATAGGTGAAAAGATATCTCACAACCGAAGAGAATTATGAGAGGATGGCAACAAGCTAGAGTCATGAATCTTCAAGAGAACGAACCAAGATTTAGAGGAAAACACTTCTTCGGTCTTCAAAATCTGAGAATGACGACGAGAAACACCACCATGAATTGTTGAGACACACCGGAATGAAGAATGGAAAAGTTGAGCCAACGATGAAAAGAATTTGAAAGATCTTGGAGAAATACATTTGACTGATGATAATCCATTCTTATGTCAAACTTTTGAAAAAGAATTGAGAATAACTCCAAGAAAATAAGAAGAGTCAGGTAAGATCCTGGGAAAGACCTGTGGGTTAGGGCCCACTCAAAAGAAACACCGTTGAAATGATTTAAAGAGAGAGATTGCACCGGTTGAATTAAAAAGGCTTAAATGATATAACGTCCTCAAAAGAGTTTGAACGAAAGCAGAGTGGTAGCATGAATCTTCGAAATATCTTGAGCTCTCCGGAACAAATGAATAGCGAGAAGTGAATGATTAAGAGGTGCACCGGTATGAGAAGGCATTTGAAACGAGGAAAAAGATATGATCAACACCGAAAGCTTGAATTGAAACCACCGGAGAAGAGAAGAAACAAAGAATGAAGAATGACGAACGAGTAGAGCATCTTCATGAGAACACCGGATAAGAATATTGATGGAAAAGAATGGAGAGACTTCCATCGATACCATGGATACTTGATTAAGGAATCTGAGTCCTTAAGAAACAAGGGTGGAAGGGAGGGACAACAAAGACAACTTGGGATGGATGAACGAACACCGTTTAGAAAGCTAAGATTGAATCTTGCGGATGTTGAAATTATCGGATCCACTTGAAGAGAAGCACACCGGTTAAAAGGATTGACAAAAACAATCTTGATGATCAAGAAGGATTGGTATTCACATAGAAATATGAGAACAACATTTAGGAAAAGGTATGGAATCAACATTTGACTTCGAAGCAACTCGAATACCACAACTCAAAACAAAACAAGGATTGGCTTGCAGAATAAGCCAGAACAAACATATGATAGAGAATTCGTCCGAAGTTTTCATGGTGGGGCCTACACGGGCTCGATCGTACAGCACCATCATGTACAAGGCAGTGCACATGACATACGAAGCATCCTCGAGTCAGCATAGCCAAGGACTCTTTAAGACACAACGAGACCACTGTAAAACCGACCGTGAATAGGCGGACCACTAGACGTTGAACCCCAATTTCGTATCATATATCCGTCGGAAAGATATACTAAGAGCTACTTGAATTCCCACTTATAAACTCCCGAAATTTTCCGGTTATGCAATCAGGTGTTGGGGATACAGGGGAAGCATAATATCTCACCCAAAACTAGCAAATCCTACATCCAGCTGTATCCATCCTTCAACACATAACCAAGAAACCTTCGGAAATCATCTACCTCAACCTTCGAAAAGCATCCGTTATACAAGTTATGGCGATACTCCCGAACTCCCGCCCCAGTACTGGGTGGGTCGAGGTTATCTCACCAACAAACTGCATAAAAGAGATTTTCGATGTCGGCGTACTAAACTCAGGTATTCCAGAACTGCAACGATAAAATTATGACGACAACACCTCAGAGCTCAACTCCCCGGGACACTTCCACAAAACCCCTGACAGGAGGCACCAAGACAATGTTCTCATCATAAAACCATCGGAACGATTCCAAGATACCCGTGTGATCCTAAAAAAATTAGTGAAATTTGAGAAGAGAAGAGTCAAAACTCTACGTCAGGATGCCTTACCAGAGCGATGAGGAGACTGGGGAGTAAAAAGAATTCCTAAACTCTCCGATATATAATTCCTAAATGACTCAAAACATTTTTCTAGACACAACTCGGCCGCTAAAAACGATCAAGCAAAGGGGCTCCTAAGGTCGGGGAAGGCTCTGATTACCAACTTGTAACGCCCTCGATGCGGCTATATCTCCCACGTGTCGAAGCACGACTTAGAGGCATAACCGCATTGAAAGCAATGTTGCAAGTGAGGTAATCTTCACACAACCCATGTAATACATAAGGAAAAAGATACATAGTTGGCTTACAATCGCCACTTCACACAGTACATGAATAAAGCATTACATCATCCAAATACAATCAAGGTCCGACTACGGAACTAAAATAAAAGAAGAACCCCAAATGCGACAAAGGTCCCCGATCGACCCCAACTGGGCTCCACTACTGATCAACTAGAACGAAACAACACAAAGGACAAGGTCTTCATCGAGATCCTCCTGAGCTTGGTTGCGTCATCTGCACGGACTCATCGGCACCTGCAAGCTGGTTTTGGAAGTATCTGTGAGCCACAGGGACTCAGCAATCTCGCACCCTCGCGATCAAGACTATTTAAGCTTATGGGTAAGGTAAAAGGTATGAGGTGGAGCTGCAGCAAGCGACTAGCATATATGGTGGCTAACATACGCAAATGAGAGCGAGAAGAGAAGGCAAAGCACGGTCGATACAAGTATGATCAAGAAGTGATCCTAAAACAACCTACGTCAAGCATAACTCCAACACCGTGTTCACTTCCCGGACTCCGCCGGAAAGAGACCATCACGGTAACACACGCGGTTGATTCATTTTAATTAAGGTCAACTTCAGGTTTTCTACAACCGAACATTAACAAATTCCCGTCTGCCCATAACCGCGGGCACGGCTTTGGAAAGTTCAAATCCCTGCAGGGGTGTCCCAACTTAGCCCATGACAAGCTCTCACGGTCAACGAAGGAATAGACCTTCTAGCGGGAAGACCCGATCAGACTCGGAATCCCGGTTACAAGACATTTCGACAATGGTAAAACAAGACCAGCAAAGCCACCCAGATGTGCCGACAAATCCCAATAGGAGCTGCCCACATATCTCATTCTCAGGGCACACCGGATGAGCAAGACGTCGGGTAAGCCAGCCCAGAGTTGCCCCTGGTAGCCTCGGACATCGCTCAGTTGGACCAACACTTAGAGAAGCACTGGCCCGGGGGGTTAAAATAAGATGACCCTTGAGCTGACCGACTCAAGGGAAATAAAAGGCTAGGTGGCAAATGGTAAAACCAATGTTGGGCCTTGCTGGAGGAGTTTTATTCAAGGCGAATTGTCAAGGGGTTCCCATTATAACCCAACCGCGTAAGGAATGCAAAATCCGGGAACATAACACCAATATGACGAAAACTAGGGCGGCAAGAGTGGAACAAAACACCAGGCATAAGGCCGAGCCTTCCACCCTTTACCAAGTATATAGATGCATTAATTAAATAAGATATATTGTGATATCCCAACAAGTAAACATGTTCCAACCAGGAACAACATCTCCATGTTCCAACAAGGAACAAAACTTCAATCTTCACCTGCAACTAACAATGCTATAAGAGGGGCTGAGCAAAGCGGTAACATAGCCAATCAACGATTTGCTAGGACAAGGTGGGTTAGAGGCTTGGTGCAACAATATGGGAGGCATGATAAGCAAGTGGTAGGTATCGCAGCATAGGCATAGCAAAAGAGCGAGCAACTAAGCAAGCAAAGATAGAAGTGATTTCGAGGATATGGTCATCTTGCCTGAGATCCCGCAAGGAAGAAGAACGAGTCCATGAAGCAGACAAACGGACGTAGTCGAACGGTTCCTCACAAACACGACGTTACCGGAAACAACCCGAAGAAGCACACCGGAAAGAAGCAAACAACATAGTAAACAACCAACACAGAATCATGGCATGATGCACAAACAAGTATGATGCATGTCCGGATTAAAGCGGCATGGCATGGCAAAGTGCACAAGCAATCCTACAAATTAAGTGGAGCTCAATATGCAACTCCGTTGCATATTGACCGAACACCACATCAATTATTTAGTTCACTCTCGGTTAGGTACCCAACAATATTAAATGTTGTTTAAACATGGCAAGAGGTGAAGCATAACAAAACTATACCATCTAGTCAAGTTTAAATGAGGCCGCGAACAACAAACAACAAATCCGGTAAATCCCCATAGCATATTTTTGATTTGGTGCGGTTCTGCCCTAAACGCAATTTTAGAGTTAATAAACATGCAAAAAAGTAGACCATGTTAAACTAGGCAAAATTCCACCCCATTTACATCTAAAGTTTGTTAAATTTGGAGCTACGGTTAATTAGTTATGAATTAAAACATTTTAGCATGGCATTTATGCAAAATTAAACAAACAACATTTTAAACATTTTAAACATGGATGAAAGTTGGATATTATGAATCTAGACAAAATTCTAAACAAGTTTTATATATAAAGTTTTTATATATGATGCACGGTTTGTGAGTTTTAAAATGCATGAAGTGCAAGGGGTTCTCTGCAAAAACTGCTCTCCTCTAGAAAAATAGCTAAAACACAGAACCTAAAAAAACTACACGGGCCGGATCCGGAACAGAGGCCGAATTAGGTGGATCTGGGCTGCTCACATTGGGCCAACAGGGAGCTGGCAGATCTGGGCCATGTAGCGATCTGGCGCTGGGCCTCGGCAAGCTGGACGGTCAACGCGCGGCGGCATCGTTCGACGACTCGGTCCTGAAGCAGGGGATCGAGCAGGCTGGACTTGGCGCTGGGGTTCGAGCTTGCTCGTTCGACAGAGAAACAGCGGCAGCAGCGGACTTGACGGACGCAGCGGCGAGGAGAAGACTCCAGCGAGGTGGGACTTGGCACGAAGCTGGAGAGGAGGCCGGCTGGATCCGGGGTGGAGGGGCTTGATGCAGGTGGCTGCGTAGACGACGCGGGGACGTCCGGGTGAGACGCGAGGCAGAGCAACGGGTCTTGGGGGTCCGCCATGGCTTAGCGTCGGCGAGGGATGGCGGGGAAGGCCGGGACGGCCGGATCCTTGACCGGCGCGCGAGAAGAGGCAGCTCCGGCGGGGGTGGAGGCAAACCGGCGGCCACGGACTTTGAGTTCCCTAGCGTGGCTCCTGTAGGGAAAGACATGAGGGGAGAGATGAGCAGCGGGAGAGAGGGAACAACATGGGAGGAGAGGCGCGGGAGGAGATGAGGTGGCGCTGGTCACCTGCGGGTCGTCGGCAAGTTTCGGTCGAGGGGATGCAGCAGGGCTCGAAACTGCTGTTGCTGCTTGGGGACACGGCGTCCCTGGCGTCCATGGCGGGCTCCCTGCTGACAGAAAAAAAAAGATAGGCAGGGAGATGAGAGAGAGAAATGGGAGAGATCGTGGGAAGATGAAGAAGGGGCGTCGGCTGTCATCTTCGGCGAAGCTTGCCGGCGGTGGCGTGGCACGAGGCGAAGGGGATCGAGCGCAGAGGCGCAAAAGGAGGAGCTTCGGGCAGAGGGATGGATCGAGGGGAAGGATGAGCGCTGCTCTGGTTGGTGGGTGGCTGAAGACGAGGTGGATGCGGGATGGATCGATGTGGATTTGGTGGAGCGGCGGCGGCGACAAGTGGATAGGGGAGGATCCCTAGAAAGTAGGGTTTGGTCTAGAATTACATCGGCTATATATAGTAGGTGGGTTAGGGTAAGATTATATCGTCCCTCCGATTGTAATTGGACGGTCGAGAAAAAAATAGCTAGGGATATCAAATAAGAAAATGGTGACGTTTTATAGATGTTTGGGGATGACCCAGATCCAACGGTGACGACTGTCCGGGTCGGGTTCGGGTAAGTTTTGGACGCGCGCGAGGGGGGCTGCGGGCTGACGAGAGAGGTTAGGTTGGACCTGGCGGTAGGTAGTGAGCTGTGTAGACGCTCTCGAGCTGAGAGAAGAGAAGAGAGGGAGGCCCAGCGACTGTTTCCGGAGACCAAAAACGTCCGACGTTAGACCGGCTATACTGCCGCTATAGTTATCCGTTGGGGCACCAAACGATCTCCGAATGCGATGAAACTTGACAGGCGGTCTATCTACACTAAAATAAGACCACACGCCAACTCTCATCCCATTCCGAGAACATTTTCCGGCCACTTATAAAATACTATTTCGGACATGCCGCGGGCACGTGCAAGTGTGGTTGGGCTCAGAACGGACAACAGCGAAAACTCGAAGAACTCGGACGAATGCAAGTTTTGAAAACATGATAATGCAATGCACATGATGACATGTTAAGATGCAACACGCAAACGAATGACATTGCAACAACATCGAATAACTCGAAGACACCTGGCACAACGGTCTCGGGGCGTTATAATTAGAGATTAATCGGAAATCGGCCGATTAAACAATTTTATCGACTGACTATTAATCGGTCATTGTTTGCAAATCCCGGGTTCCCAACACTAAAATATGCTATATTCAACACCAGAAAATATTGTGCGTAAGTGTTACCTTGATTCCTAGCCTTTGAATCCTCGTATAATGACAAACAAAATAGGACAATAGTACATATTGCATAATAAGGTTGACAAAACACAAATAAGCATAGCTTTTGCAAACATAGTGCTAGGAATAGGCCCGATTTACTCGTAGATTTCCGATAAATCACTTGTCAAAGCGATAAATCGGCCCAAATGATAAATGATGAAGATAAGACGTAATCTTATCGATCACCCCACAAGCAGTGACAAGTCGGACGATTAATCGTTGAATCGGAAGATTTTTTAAACAGTGGTATGTGCTGCCACAAAACTCAACACTACAGTAAACCAAGTAAACAACAAAGAGAAAACGAAATAAAAAATCGTTTGCGGGCAGAGTGGACCGGCCCAGCAGGTGCGCGCCCATGCAAAGGTCCCTCATTCGCAAGCGAGCGTCACATAGGAGGTCTCACTATTCCCTGACCTAGGCGGGCAAGAGCAACTAGTTGGCGAGCGCTCCTTTGAGAGTCTACCAATGATCATTTGGGGGTGGGTTCAGAGCGCGTTCTCAGCTACCGCCACGTGTCGCACTCTAGGCGCTCCCTCCTGGTTTTGTTTTTTATTTCTCCGCACGCCTTTTCGGCTTTTTAAACGATTTTTCCGGGTTTTTTGACCTTTCAGTTTTTCACCGTCTTCCTTAGCTTTTGAATCAAAAAATTTCAAAGTAAAATTGCGCGAAAAAACATTTTTTTTTCTTCCGTGAGAGGCACGTTCATGCCTCCCGGAAACAGGAAAAAAAACGTGTTTTCTGTGTTTTTTTCTTCTTTCGCGAGAGGCGCATTTTGTTTCCGCGAGAGGCACGGTCGTCCCTCTCGAAAACGGAAAAAAACGTGTTTTCTATTTTTTTTCTTTCAGGAAAGACACGTTGTGCTTTCGCGAGAGGTGGGGCCGTTCCTCTTTCGGAAAGAAAAAAACGTGCTCCCAGTTCGTCTTCTTCGTTCTGTTTTTTTCTAAAAAAAGTTTGTCAAAACATATCAAAATGGTATCTAGTTTTGAAGATTTCGATGCAATGAATCCAATGGTGAAAACGGTTCGAGATTTGAACGTACGGTTTAAAAGATAAGACGTTTTGAATAAACGGATGCGTGAAAAAAGCAAAAACACTCAGGTCGTGAAGTGGTGGGAGTGATCTTTCAAAAGAGTACTTCTGAATTGGTGATTTCGCTATATATGGCTTAGTGTGAGACCAAACATCTCGCCTGCAGCGGGAGACAATGGGCTGGCCTAGCGGGTTAGAGGTCTTGTATTTTCATATGTTTTTTTTAAAAAATTCTTTCCTTTTTTACCTTTTTCATATATATTTTGATATGTTCCAAACATATATACTATAAAAATCTCTTTACGTAACATTTTTACAAAAATTAGACATCACAACATATATCTGAAAAAAAAACATTATACATGCATAGAAAATGTTTTCGATGTAGACAATAAATATACAACGTGTATAGAAAAAATGTTTTGATGTAGAAAAAAATGTACAACATGTATTTAAAATGTAGACATCAATGCATACATCAGAAAAATGTGAATCATGCATAAAAAATATTAAACAAGTATAAAAATGTTTCCCCTGTAACAAAAAACATACAATCTATCTGAAAATAATTTAGACCTCAAAACATATATTTGTAAAAATGTTAATTGGGTATTTAAAAATCATAAATGTATATTAAAATCTTTATTTGCATGGAAAAAATAATGTGTATGAAAAATAGGCATCAAAACATATATTTTAAAATATGTATATCATGTATTTGAAAAATGGTAAGCATGTAAATGTAGACTTGTGTACAAAATCAAAGAAAACCATGAAAGAAATAAAGAAAAGGAAAAGGAAAAAGTCAAAATGAGAATCATCAAAAAAATAAATAGAAACAAAGAAACTGAGAGACAACCAAAGAAAAATAAAAAACTAAAAGAAAAACTGAAAAATATAAGAAAACAGAAAAAAACATGAAAAATAGTGCTTCAGTACTAGGCCTGCCTAGTATACTGTAGTTACCAAAAAAAGTTTCAGGCGAGGCCAACTTGTTATATGCGAGATATAGCTCTGGCGTGTGGGGAATAGGATCCGCCCAGTGCGTGGAATATGGCACTATGTTTCCTTTTTCTTTTTTCTTTTTCGTTTATGTTTCTTTTTCTGTTTTCTTTTTTGCTTTTGTTTCCTTTTTATTGTTCCTTTTTTATTTTATAGTTTTGAATTCATGAACATGTTTAAAATTCTGAATATTTTTGAAAATAATGAACATTTTTTTGAAATTGCGAAATTATTTTTTATAAATTCATATAGTTTTTTGAAATCATTTACATTTTTTGTATTTATGAACATTTTTCGAAATTCATGAAGAATTTTTCGAAATTGTGATATTTTAATTGGTGAACATTCTCTGCACTCGTGAACATATTTTGAATTCGCAAAAAAAATCATGAACATTTTTGTAACCATGACCCTTTTTTAAATTTGATGAACAATTTATACATTCGTGAACATTTTTGAATTTTACAGCATGCTTTTAAAACTATGAACATTTTTTGTATTCATGAATATTTTCTGAAATGACAAACTTTTTTTGAACTTGAATACATTTTATGATTTCTTGATTTTTTGTTCAAAATGCACAATTTTTAAAAATCGAATTCATTTTTTTGTTCATCAGATTTTTAAAATGTTCATGAAAATTCAAAATATGTTCACCAACCTAAAAAATGTTAATTAATTTCAAATTTTGTTCATAATTTTCAAAAAAAATGTTCTTAAATACAAATTTTGTTCATGAAGTTCAAAAGGTGTTCATCTAATTCAAAATTTGTTCATGAAATATAAAAAATGTTCATCATTATTAAAGAATTCTCATAAAAAGATGTGCATTAAAGCAACAAAATGTTCTCAAAATTCAAAAATAAAATATTCTTTTGAATCGCAAACATTTTTTTAATCCAAGAACTGTTGTATTTTCTTTTCTTTTCAAAATGGCAGTTATCCTGCATTTATTAAGAAAGGAGTTGCTGAGTTAAATATGGAAAACCGAGCAAAAACCAGATTGCCCAGTTAATTATGGAGAACCGGGCAAAACCATCACAACTGTTGAGCGGCACGCATAAGATACCCGATGCACACCAATCCAAAGAGGGTCTTGCCGACACAGCACACATACATCATCGCCATCCCTAGAACTGTTTTACTGACAATTCACAATGTTTTGCAATTTTAGAACGAATCCCGAATTATTTTATTATTAAATAAAACAAAAACAGAAAATAAAGAAGGAAAAGTAATAAAAAGAAAAAGAAATAAAACGGGGGCACCCGCCCCGCGCGGGGGCGTGGGCTGCCAGACTGGGGGCGCCCCTGATTACGACGCACTTAAGTCGTTTCGTACCCCTCCGAAAAAAAAAACTTAAGTGGTTTCGTCCCTTTATTTTATGCTGTTTGGGCTTCCTTCACGGAAGGCCCGGTCCTAGTTTAGGCAACTGGCGTACCACGAACAAACCCACAGTATAAGAAAGTCAAGCACAGATTGGTTGTAATTGCCTACCGAACATGTGTGTGAGTGGGATAACATTGTACTGTCCAAAGTGGCATCTTGCGTGTCGGGCGACATGCCCGAACGTCATTGATCTATAAAGCTTTGCTTTCCCTAAAAAAAAGAAGACATCGCCGTCGAACACGTCAGCTCTGCATCC
>NC_041392.1:590229236-590237807 GCF_002162155.2 Triticum dicoccoides | reverse complement strand
TATGCAATGCAACCCGCGACCAATCGGACAAGCGCTGAAAGGAAGAAATACACGCACACAGGAACACCACTCCCACCGCGTTCTATCGGCTGGTGTGGCGATGTCGTCGACGGCGCCGGGGAAGGCGAAGGTGCCGGTGGCGGGGCGGCGGAACGTGCTGGTGACGAGCGCGCTGCCGTACGTGAACAACGTGCCGCACCTGGGCAACATCATCGGCTGCGTGCTCAGCGCCGACGTCTTCGCGCGCTACTGCCGCCTGCGCGGCCACAACGTGCTCTACGTCTGCGGCACCGACGAGTACGGCACCGCCACCGAGAACAAGGCCCTCGAGGAGGGATGCTCCCCCCTGGAGATCTGCGACAAGTGAGCGCCCCGCACCACTTGATTTTTGATATTATTATACGCATTATTACATGACGAACTGGGCTAGTAGGCTAAATGATGATGTAGTTTGGCTTGGCTTGGATGCGTTGGGGCAAAGACTTGGGAGGGTTTGGCTAACTGTTGCTGTGTGTGTGTGAGATGTCCCCTTGATTGCGTAAGGAAGAAGAAGACGACTCAAAGTCAAAGGGGGGGAGAGTAGGAGGAGAATTCACAACTGATTTCAATCTTCAGAGTTCTGGCTTGGTTTGCCACGCCACACACACAACTTAGTTACTCACACCACCCGGCGTCGTTGCCGATCTTCTCCCTTGCTGGATGGCACCCTCACTATTTACGTCTCGTCCATGTCCATAGCCTGAGAAGTGACAGTGTGATATTTAGTGGAGATTATAGTATCGTCGGAAGCTGATATTTGTGCAAATTGAGGTTGAAATTTTGGTTCATTCGTATCAGAGGGGGCGGTATGGATGATTCGTGCTGCACTATCAAGTTTGAAAGTAGCACTGCAATTTGGATTAAATTAAATTATTGCACTCAAGCAAATTGCTTCGGAGAATAAGGAGCGAAACGACATCTGTGTTGCATAGCTTCTGAAAATCCATCCCATTGCTGACTGATGCAGGTATCATGCGATCCACAAGGAAGTGTACGAGTGGTTCAACATCAGCTTCGACCACTTTGGCCGGACATCCACCCCGCAGCAGACAGAGATATGCCAATCGATCTTCCACAAACTGCTGGACAACAACTGGCTCTCAGAGAACACAATGCAGCAGGTTTGTTTCACGCTGTTCAAGCCGCAATTTCCTCGCCCTGTTTCATGTTATCACAGGTTCGCTTCAAGGGCCTTACTCTGTCTGTCTATTGCAGCTCTACTGCAAATCATGCCAAAGGTTCTTGGCGGACAGGTTCGTCGTGGGCTCATGCCCCGTGGAGGGGTGCGGCAACGACACCGCGAGGGGCGATCAGTGCGACAGATGTGGGAGGCTGCTGAATTCAACCGAGCTGATTGATCCCAGATGCAAGGCAGGAGGAGCTCCTCCAGTTCTATTTGGCTCTTCTCACCACCTACCGATCTTCCATGTGCTTAACTTTTACCATCCGCCAGGTTTGTGAGGGCATACCGGTCGTCCGCGACACAGACCACTTGTTCTTGGAGCTTCCCTTGCTGAAGGAGAAGCTGGAGAAGTACATCGACGAGGCCTCGGCGACCGGATCATGGAGCCAGAACGCAGTTCGCATCACGGATGCCTGGTTGAAGGAAGGGTTGAAACCTCGCTGCATCACCAGGGATCTGAAATGGGGCGTCCCTGTCCCACATGAGAAGTACAAGGATAAGGTTTGCCATCCATCTGAGCACGCACAGATTCATTTTGGAAAGTTTATCTCCCATGTTTGTGTTAATGTTTGTCCATGTGATGAATGGGTTCAGGTGTTCTATGTCTGGTTCGATGCGCCAATCGGATACATTTCCATCACGGCGTGCTACACGCCTGAGTGGGAAAAGTGGTGGAAGAACCCAGAGAATGTCGAATTGTATCAGTTTATGGGCAAAGACAACGTCCCATTCCACACGGTGAGATTCTTTTGCCAACTTGGAGTTTCCGGTATACAAATACCCTCTCTATGTACAACGCTGCTTAACAAGCTTCAATATATTCTACTCCCTCCGTTCCTAAATATAATACCTTTTGGAGATTTTAATATGGACTACATACGGAGCAAAATGAATGAATCTACACTTTAAAATATGTATATATACATCCGTATGTAGTTCATATTGAAATCTCTAAAAGGGCTATGGAGGGAGTATATGTGCAAGTGCATACAGATCTGTAGCAGGCAATTCTTATATTATCTTTTCATAGAAATCTTATTTTGCTGCATATGTAACAATTTTACAGGTCATGTTTCCCTCTGCTCTACTTGGTACTGGTGAAAACTGGACTCTGATGAAGAATATTAGTGCGACTGAATATCTCAACTATGAATCAGGTATCGAACAGGTTTTGTTCAGGCCATTATTTATTCTTGGACATCTTTTTTTTTGGTTCACTCTGTTATCATGCACAGGAAAGTTCTCGAAAACTAAGGGCATTGGAGTCTTTGGCAATGACGCCAAAGCCACAAATATTCCTGCTGATGTGTGGCGATACTACTTGCTTAGTAATCGTCCTGAGGTTAGGTTTCGGTTAAATTGAATTATCTATATTAAACCTCTATGCATGTAAGATTGTTCATTTTGGTCTATTTTGTAAAACTTTCAGGCATCAGATGCAGCTTTCACATGGGGAGGTCTGCAGATAAAGCATAACAACGAGCTGCTAAAGAATTTGGGCAACTTCATCTATCGAGTGCTAAGCTTTATCGCAAAACCAGAGGGTTAGAAGACGAACATTCTCTTTTAAATTTTCTTTGTTGGTGGTGCTGATATTTTTTTTTTCAACTGTTCCTGCAGGAGCTGGCTACGGCTCCATCATACCTGAAGCACCTAATGCTGATATACATCCACTGAGTCAGTCGTTAGCAGAAACTATTGGTAATTTGATTCAGCAGTATATTGATGCAATGGACAAGGTAATGCATTAACCTGAACTGTGTGAACTCTGAATTGTACTAGTGAATAAATCTGAATAAGTACCATAGATCTGAAGCATTTATGTGACATAAACGTTGCCGTTAACAGGTCAAACTAAAACAAGGGCTGAAGATTGCAATGGCCATCTCTAGTGAGGGAAATGCTTACCTTCAAGTAAGCTCTTGTTCCTTTGCTGATTTCATTTCTACTCTGCATCATTTAACTTGCACGGGATTTGACTCCGGTTTTCTACCTGGATATGCAGGAGAGTCAATTTTGGAAGCTTTACAAACAAGATCCAGCTAGTTGCGCGACTGTGATGAAAACTTCAGTTGGAGTTGTCTACCTTCTCGCTTGTTTGCTAGAGCCTTTCATGCCGTCCTTCTCAAAAGATGTTTGTCACCAACTTATGAATTACTTGCATTCAGGCAATGTTTACATGCAAATCTATAATGTCTTGTTCTCTGGCCCAGGTCTTGCAACAGCTGAATCTCTGTCCGAATGAGCATATTTCTTTCGCCGATGAAAAGGGGGAGAGTGACAAGGCGAAAAGGCCTTGGGATCTCATACCATCAAACCACAGGATAGGGAAAATTGTGCCTTTGTTCACAGAGTTGGTATGCACTAGCACGCTTTTCATGTTCTTCCTTTGTTTCCACTTTCATCCCTTGTATGTTTGCTGTCTTCATTTCCTTGACGCCTGTCGTACACCATACACAGAAAGATGATGCAGTGGGTAGCTTCAGGGAAACATTTGCAGGCAGTCAGGCCGAAAGAAACGCAAGGGCTAACTGACGAAGCCAGTGAAGTTGTTGCCTAACTGGAAGCTGCAAAATATTTCTTGCAAAGTTGATCACAGTACTTAATCAAATGACATTGAGATCCAGAAATGTGAGTTCGAAGGATGAATCACAATGTATATTTTACTGATTATTAGTGATGATGCATTCAGAAAATGTACATAAACTGAACTACATGCTGTACTTGGGAGTTGGAGATGCCTAAATTGATGTACATGTGCTGATCACCTGGGGAGCTACATTTTTTGTTTTAAGTATGATGTACATAGTTAAAAATAAAGGAAACTCTTACTTTTCTATCTAACCTAAGGAGAGAAAAGAATCAGCCGTTTACTGCGTCATCAAGCTCACAGAACTTTGGTAAACGTGCTTGGGTCGACTGTATTGGTACTGGTGTAACCATAGGTGATAAGCCTGGTATTGACTTGCAGATTTTTGATGTTCCACAGGTTGTTTTTGCATGCTGCATAAGTGTATTTAAGCAGGGGCCATCGAAGGTGGATAAACTGTATGAGAAATAGGGTTACCTTGATGCGTAAGTAGCTCCAGCTCTTGGAGCTAATGTCAGATATTTTATGAAAGGCTAAAATATTGAGAAGGGGCATTGCCCGTATGACCCAAGCTAAGCTCCGCAATTGCATTGTTCCATGATTTGTTTGCATTAGGTGAGGATTTATTCCATACAAGTTGCATGAACTTTTGTCTTTAAACATCCAAGAAAATACTGCAACCAATTTTGCATGAAACAGTATTGCAACAGAATTTTTTTATTTTTTTAGTAATGATTGGACACCTCAAATCCACCCACTCGAGTACAATACTGTGGTGGGGGAGGTGGTCGATTGGGCTGTTCCACCTTCCGCCTAACATATACAGTATTGTTCTGATCTAAGTAGACCTTTAAATAATATATGGCGTACTTAGCAAGTTAGCGAGTACATATTAGATATTACTTGCAAATTTGAGAAATTCGAAGCAGCGTTCTGAAATCCAGTACCGGACTCTTGTTCCTTATTCTATCACATTTTCACATTCATTTGAAGCTGTAACGTGAAGCTTTGGTTCAGTCAAGAAAGGAAGGAATCGGAACCAGCAACATTGAACAACACTTGCGGAATTTGAGCTTGATGTGCGTACCCCAAGGAGATACTTACTTGATCTGCTCTTTGTCTGACCTATAGTGATACGTATAGCTTACTGACATGCATTCCAGGTCATAAGTTTAGCCCTCGAATACAATCCTACAATCTACTACTCCCTCCGTCCCATAATGTAAGACGTTTTTTGACATTAGTGTAGTGTCAAAAAACGTCTTACATTATGGGGTGGAGGGAGTACTGCTCAAATAATATTATTTTGGAAAACACACTTCTTTAATATCCAATCCTTACGGGCTGCAATTGCAGAACAATTGGCATGGCGTTTCTTCATTGACTAGCGATTATAGAAGTTTAGGTAATGAACTAACCAAATTGACCTTGGCTTGTCCAATCTTCGTGGCATTTGCCGAGGAATAGGCTGTCACCACTCACCAGACTTTGAATCACACTCCGAGAGGGTCCAGGTCCAACAGACGCAAGCAACGTTTCGTGCTCCAGATATGGAGGTGCTAGGAAAATATGGGAAGGAAGAAATGGTTAGTTCAATTATCACAGAAATAAGGAAAGAGTGTGTTTCTGCATATCCACCAATAGTGGACCCGAACCATTGACCTGAATATCACCAGATGTGATCATGTTCCTACACGCAAGATCAAACGGACCATGTGCCATGCATTCGTTGTATCACCTAAAGTCCAGTATCACTGGAAATGTTATCACCTCATTGCTAACCCTATCAATTAGCTAAATGGGACATTTCGTATTCTCTGAGATTTGAACCTGTGACAGTACATTATAGAAAAATCAGATGCAAAAGTTTGGCTGCTTCACTAGATGAGGACCATAACATTGGCATATGGCATAACATGTTTTTTGATACGGAACATATGATAGACAAAGTAAGGGATCTGATGCCAATTGGCATAAATGTTTTTGCTGATTCTTTCGACACATGGCTGACTACAATGGAATCATATACTAGTAGACTTGTCTTAATGTTATGCTCACATTAAAAAAAAGTTTTGTTGGACCACGAAGTATTTCCTAAAGGCTCTCAGGAGATTCAAATTCGGCTTAATGGCTAGAGGTAAAGGAGAAGAGATGCTATTTTTCCAGACTCTTAAGTGATGTCACCATTCCATGACATTTATATTCTGTTTTATCCCTCTTGATGAACTTATAAACTATAGTCGGATATTCAGATATTGAAACGATTTTTTTTGTCAATAGTGCTTATTTTCAGCAACAAATTGTATACTGCTACAAATTACTGAATTCTTACAGAGCTCTTTTGGTTTATAAGAGTCATCTTTTGCAACTTCCCCTTTTAGGAGGTCCAATTGGTGATGTATTTGACATTATCATTTGCAAAGAATATTTTTCACGAACTTAAATCGTGAGGCTAGCATATGCAAATTTAATCAGTATCAGATACAACTGTGAGTAGGGAAAGGAAAAGTTTAAGGATAACTTACAAAGTTGAAGACTTCACAGATGGATCTGCTTCCTGCTCTCTTTACCGGCCTAACAGAATTCAAAGGACTGGTACGGAAATAAGAAAAAAAGCCATCTAAGCACCAATCCAACTTTTGACAAGCTTAATTATTTTATTTTTTTTGCTTGTGAGGCGCAGCAGTACCTTGTGAATTGAGATACTGCCTTGAGCATCTGCACTTGAATTTTTCATCGACTGGTAAGCTGTAAAAGGGCCACAATGCTGATGTAATGGCCCAAAGTTTGATGGACATCAGCAAATCCTACTTATCTTAGCACATTGCCTGGCATAACTCACGACATGGTTGAGTTGCGCAAAATAATCGAACATATCACATCTTGCAGGCCTCAGCCAGTTGCACAAATGTCAATCATGTTTGCAGTGTGCCTTATTTGTTGTGTGATATCATGCAAGCAGTCATAGATAGCATCACTGTCTGTATGTGACTTGTCCTTCACGATAAATTCATGAACCACCCCATTTAGCTCGATGCAACTACATCCAGGAACTTTTTCCACTCCCAAGTGCCTCATCATCACCCTCACTTTATCAGCCTTCTTCTTCATTCCTGCCTCTACATACATGTTAGCCAGTAGCACATATATTCCACTGTCGCTCGGGTCAAGCTCTACTAATTTCATTGCTGCCCTTTCACCCAGAGTAATATTACCATGCAGTCTACAAGCAAAGAAGAGAGCACCCCACACTACTGCATCAGGCTCCATTGGCATGGTGTTTACTAGATGCTCTGCTTCATCTAAATGACCTGCTCTGCCTAGCAAGTCTATCATACATGAATAATGTTTCATTTTCCTCTCAAGGTGATATTTTGAGACCAGTAGGGAAAAAAATTCACGGCCTTCTTTAACCAGGCCAGCATGACAACATGCAGACAGAACCCCTATGAATGTAATCTCATCAGGCTGCAATCCAAGCTCTATCATTCTACGGAAGTACTGTATTGCCTCATCAGCACGTCCATGATTTGCCAGGCCGCATAACATTGCTGTCCACGTGAGCGCATTTTTCTCCGGTAAATCTTTGAAAACATGGATGGCCTTCTCGATGTTCCCACACTTTGCATACATGTCAACTAGATTTGTGCCTAGTGTGACACTAAGTGAAAGCCGGTGTCGGTCGATGTAATGGTGAACCCACATACCCATTTCTAGAGCTCCAAGCTGCGAGCAAGCCGATAAAATATTGACCATGGTAATCTCATCAGGCCTCACCTTTGCTTCCTGCATCTCATGAAACAATCCAAGAGCCTCCTTGCCCTGCTTACACTGCACATAACCGGCCATCAGCGCATTCCACGGGAATGCGTCCCTTTCAGGCATCTCATCAAACACCCTCCTCGCATCGTCCATCAGCCCGAACTTTGTATACGCAACAATCATGGTTGTCCACGAAACAACCGTTTTGCCATCAATCCTCTCGAACACGGACTTGGCCCGCTCCAAATCGCCGCATTTGACATACATATCCATTAGCACATTCATCAGCCTCACAGTGCACCTCACTCCATTGCTCTCCACATACCCATGGAACCTCTTCCCAAGCTCCAGATCCCGCAGCTGCCCGCACCCTGACACGACCCCAATCATCGTCACCTCGTCAGGCGCCAGCGTCCCATCCTCGGCCATCCTCCAGAACACCTCCAAGGCCTCCCCAGGTAGGCCCCTTCGCACATAGCCGCCAATCAGCGTGTTCCACGACACCAGATCCCTCACAGGCATCTGATCGAACAGCCTGCGTGCCTCCGCCATGGACGCGCGCACCGCCAGGAAGTGCACCGCGGCGTTCGCCACGAAGACGTCCGCGTGGAACCCGAGCCTGAATACATGCCCTAGGACAGCGTCCCCGTAGCCCCGCTCCTGCAGGCACGCGCACGCCTTAAGCAGGAAGGGGAAGGTGAGGTGGTCCGGGCGGGCGGACAGGAGGAGCGAGCGGTAGAGCGGGAGGCACCGTGGGACGAGGCCGCGGTGCGCGCAGAGAGAGAGGGCGCGGAGCGCGGCGTTGTAGGGGCGCGCGGAGTCGGGCGGGGAGGGCAGGGAGGCGAGGAGGGCGAGCGCGTGGAGGAGCGGGCGGGGGGCGTGCCGCGGGTCGTCGGAGTGGGCGAATGCCACGACGAGGCTGGAGGAGAGGGGGAGTGGGGACGGGGAGGAGAGAAGGCCGGCGGTGAGGAGGTGCGCGTGGAGCTGAAGGAGGCGG
>NC_041392.1:590220997-590228981 GCF_002162155.2 Triticum dicoccoides | reverse complement strand
GAGAGGACGGCCAGGAGGCGGGAAGGCGCTGGCGGAGGCATGGTTTGAGCGAGACGAGGAGGAAAACCAGTGGTGAGTTCTTTTTTTTTTTGACAAAAAAGGCAGTGGCGAGAGTGAAGGGCAAAGCTGGGCTAGTAAAGCAAGGCCCAAGGCTTGGCCCGTCGAGCCCAAGAGCACCTCCAGCGAGGCACCTAAATAGGGCCCAGTTGCTAAAAAAACTAAATAGGACCCTATACGATTTGGCACAGTTCTTGACGGCTTATGCCATAAGCCGCCCCTACAACATATAGCTTATTTTAGAAGCCAACTTCATTGATTAAGGCTTTTAACTACTCCCTCCGTTCTTAAATATAGGTCTTTCTAGAGATTTCAACAAATGACTACATACGGAGCAAAATGAGTGAATCTACACTATAAAATATGTCTATATACATCCGTATGTGGTAGTCCATTTAAAATCTTTAAAAAGACTTATATTTAGAAACGAAGGGAGTAGTTAACTCTTTTTTTATTTCGGTGAAAAGAGTTTTATTCCATAGGTATGGAGTTACAGCCGAGAGGCATCCTCAATACATGGTGGTCCTTGGTGCAACCATACAGCAATGGTGCACTCGGTTCGACTATAATTTACCACGACGACTCTATTTTGTTCCCCACTAAGCTTTTGCGGAATAAACTAGCTAACTCTTAACTGGTCTGAAATCCTAATAAATATTGATATGTCGTTGCTCTCATATCGAAGCCGCCTTGACCTTTCAATGACAACCAGGAAGTCTTTGTGCACATGCCTCTAAGGACCAGCGTCCCGAAGCCGCAGTCACCGACGTTGAATCCCTAAACCGATCTGAAGAACATGACACCAACTATCATTGTTGTGTACACTCGGCGAAAAACCCTAACCTCACGGCCCCGAGGAGCTGACAGGGATCTATGCTGGAGTTTCATCTAACCTGTCTCAACGGACGAACAGAGGAGGATCAAAGTCCGGAAAACTGATTTGAAAGACAAGTGTCGCCATTTATCCTAATGATGTCCCTGTCTAATACCCTACCTATCTACTCCCTCCGTTCCTAAATGTTTGTCTTTCTAGACATTTCAACAAATAACTACATACGGAGCAAAATGAGTGAATCTATACTCTAAAATATGTCTATATACATCTGTATGTGATAGTCCATTTAAAATTTTAAAAAGACAAATATTTAGGAACGGATGGAGTACTACCCAGCCCTCTCCACCATCGGTCACGACAAACAAAAGGAAGATGAATCCACAAGCTCACTAGTGAAGATAAAGGAGAGGAAAGCAAGAGCGAGGCCTTGTTTGAGCACATTGTAAGCATTACCGTTGATCAGGGTCCTACGATCGAAGTGACCTGAAAGAGAGACATGTCGCAGCAAAGTGGAGAAGTGCATGAATGAACCCGGGTACATATGAACCCACTTTGGAAAACACATTTTGTAATGTCAAAAAATTCCGAAAAAAGGTGCACGCGGACATCTCCACATTCTATATGTGTGCAGAAAGTTTCACAGAAAAACAACTTTTTTTATAGCCTGTGCAAAAAAGATAAAATTTTATGCCATGAAACGCTATTTAGAAGCAGTAAAATTTGTGTTTTTTTACTAAGGCAAAACAAAAATATTTTTTACACAAAACTTTGTGCCGTGGACATACCTTTGCCAACATGTATGCATAATTTTTTTTAGAATTTTTTAACATTACAAAACTATAATGCGTAAAAAGTACATTTTTGAAAAGCGGGTGCAGATGCCCCCTGTGCAGATCGTCCACCCTCCAGCAAAGTATTAATATAAACAAGTTCATTCCATGGCTGAGATTAGCTTGTTATGCAAGGCAAGGTCAAGACCAATGCTTGCCCTCCAAGAGGTTTTGTTAAACTCAACGTTGATGTTTCCTTCGATCACGACCTTCTTAGGGGGACAATGGGAGCAGTGCTTAGAGATGACAGAGGCAGGTTTATTGTTGGAGGGAATGAGAGAATAGATTTTTGCACGGATGTGCTGATGGCGGAGGCTAGAGCTCTCAAATTTGGTCTAACAATGGCGCAAAGGGCGGGATGCAATCGCATTATCGTAAATTCGGATAATATGGAGGTGATTGACTCTATAAATGATGGAGGGCAGTCGGTGGGTGCGGCGGCAGCAATCTTCGAAGACTGTTTTCATTATGCATGTGATTTCGCTACTGCTAGATTTGAGCACTGTAATAGAGAAGCAAATAAAGTAGCTCATGAGCTTGCTAGATTAGCTAGATTTTTTTTGACTCTTGATTGGTTTGAGGAGCCTTTAAATGAAATTGTAATGTTCCTCACAAACGATATACTACTTATTACAAATGAATAAAGTTGGAGTTTGTTTTCAAATAAAAAGGTCAAGACCAACGTGGTGATTTCTAGGTAACTCGACAGTAAACAGATACTCCCTCCATCCGCGAATAAGTGTATATCTAGCTTTTGTACTAAGTCAAAATTTTAAATTTTTGATCAACTTTATAAGAAAAAGTAGTAGTATCTATGATACTAAATTAATATCTCGCTTTGAAATGTAATTTCATATATACCAATTTGATGTCATGTATGCTACTACTCTTTTTTGTAAAGTTGGTCAAAATTTTAAAATATTGACTTGGAACAAAAGGTAAAAGTACACTTATTCGCAGACAGAGGGGGTACAGTTTACGTGTGATAGCCGGTCTGTGAATCTTCTCCCTTTCCATCTATGGAAGACTTTCGGTCCCCTACGGGCCTACATGCATGCATTGTTGGTCATGTTTTCCAACTAGCGTAGCTTGTTGACTGATCCTAGCTTAAGCAAAAAAAAACCCTACCACATGTGACCAAAGCTGCTTTTGTTTGTTTTGAACGGAGATCATCAATAGAGACATAGAGTACTCTGTTAGGATTTAAACTAATTTTGTAATTAGAGATAATCCTTCCTTGTAATTAGTGTACGGTTTGCCGCCAGGCAACCGTCACGTCGTACATGCGAGGGCCTCTCAAGGCAATCGCCACGTCCGCTCCTCCCATCCTCACGAACAGACGCATCTTCTTTTGACGATTGTTCCCTTTGTATAAATGTGTTAATCATCAATGGAATGAGATAGTTCGATCAATTAGTTCTTTCATACGTTATCAACACGATGCTCTCTGTTGAGGGAGAAAGGCCATCCAGGCGGTCGGAAGGGCATTACGGCAAGACGGGGAAGAACGATCACAGTGGCCGTTCTCATCGCTGCGCCGATGGCCACTGGTTCATGGCTTCGGTGGAGGAAAAATCGACTGACAGAAGAACAGGCGAGAAGAAGCATACAAAGAATCATGGATCCATAAAGGAATCAATGTGGAGTCCGCAGGGGAGGTGTCCACGAGGCACGAGGCGAAAGCGCGTGGAGACGAGGCGGACCTGCAACGGAGCCGGCGAGAGTCACAAACCCTAGCTTTTTTTAGGAGGATGCAGCGGCTGCGTGGAAAGTTGAATGGAGATCATTAATAGAATACTCAACTCGACTGTCGTGACGGCGGCGGACCAAGTCGTAGCTCAGGTGGTTAGGTTCTGTGTGGTGGAGTCAGTCTAGCTATCAGGGTTTAAGTGCCAGACTTGACGTTGTTACCTGCATTTTCTGGGTTTATTCCAGTGTTTCTAGAGATGTTCGTTCATGGTGGCTTTGTCGATGTTAAAATGTTGTGCCAGATCAGTATCTCGGAGTTGCTTTAGAGATAGAGTACGTGCGTGTATTTATAAATGTGAGTGTGTGCGCATGTCTGTGAGCGTCTACAATCATGCTATGTTCAAATAAAAACCGTGACGACGCCGGACCGGCACCCCGTCTAAGAAACTTAGATGTGATCTTTGTACGTGCCCGTGCATCATCGAGACGACCTCGTCCAGGACCAAGACAGTGCTCATAGGCTAAGAGCAAATAAGTGATCACGTGTGATCTTGTGACCGCGACGCCCGTGCATTAAACAAGTTCTCTTTCCGCTGCTGAGGTTAACCTGTTACGCAAGGCCAAGACCTCGTCCAACACACGACACGACTTGGGCGTGCGTGTGGAGCCACACGCACATCTTGACGAGGAATCGGAGTCAACGAATGGGCCCGAGTCAGTAGTATTTTATTACGATCAAACTCCTTCTGCTTGCTCCCGGCGAGCTCCCACACCCAACAATGGCATCGCCCTCCTCCGCTCTCTTCGTCGCCGCGTTCCTTGCGGTGCTAAGTGGCCACGTAGCCGCCGCACGGACTAACCTCACGGCCGGAATCCCCATGACGCCGCCCAGCTACATCACCAGCCCCTCCGGCGTCTTCGCGTTCGGCTTCCGCGCCCTCGACAGGTCCAGCCCGGGCAAGTTCCTCCTCGCCACATGGTTCCGCTCCGGCTCCGACGACGACGGCCGGCCCAGCGGCTCCTCCCAGCTGCAGTCCGTGGTGTGGTTCTCCAGGCAGTCGTCCACGTACTCGTCGGCCGTCCTCGCCACGGCGCAGTCCGCTCTCAGCGTCACGGCCGACGGCCAGCTGGCGCTCGCGGACACCGCCGACGGCGGCAACCGGGTGCTGTGGAGGGCGCCGATCCCCAGCCTCAAGCGCGGGTCCGTGCTCGCGCTCCTCGACTCCGGCGACCTCCAGTTCCTCGGCGACGGCGGCGGCGGCCCGGAGAACGTGCTGTGGGCGAGCTTCGGGTACCCGACGGACACGCTGCTGCCGGGCCAGTCCTTGACCATGGACACTCGGTCCGAGGGGAAGATCATCTCCAGGCGCGCGGACACGGAGTTCACCACCGGCCGGTTCACCATGGGCGTCCAGACGGACGGCAACGTCGTGCTCTACGTGGACCTGCTCAGCGGCAACAGCCCGGACAACGCCTACTGGCAGGCCAAGACCGACAGCTCCAGCGGCAACACGACGGTCACCTTCGACGACCAGGGCGGCCTCAGCTCCACTCTCTACAATGGCGTCGTCCAGAACCTGATATCGCCGGTGGCGACCGGCAGCGCCGGCAAGTTCTACAGGTTCGCCAGGATGGACCCCGATGGCGTCGTCCGTGCCTATGCCCGCGCCAGGAACGTGCCGGACGGCGGCGGCAACACGTCGTGGAGCGTCTCGGGGGCCTTCCCCAGCGACGCCTGCAACAAGAGGACGTCCGGGCTGCAGGGCGTGTGCGGCCCGGGGTCGTACTGCACGGAGCAGAAGGACCGGCTCCGCTGCGTGTGCCCAGACGGGTACACGTACGCCGACGCGCAGCACACGGACAGCGGCTGCACGCCGGAGTTCGCGCCGCAGAGCTGCGACGGGGAGAACAACGCCGAGGAGTACACGCTCGTCGATCTGCCCAACACCACCTGGGAGACATCGATCTACTACAAGAAGTTCACGTCGGTCACGGAGGACCAGTGTCGGGCCTACTGCCTCAACGACTGCTGCTGCGCCGCCGCGCTGGTGATCGGCGGGACCGACTGCGCCGAGGTGGCGGCGCTGACAAACGGGCGACAGGCCAGCGATGTCACCACGAAGGCACTGATCAAAGTTCGGCGAAGCAATAATCCGCCGGCGAGGATGTCGGCGAGGACAAGAACCATAGTGGCCGTGGCAGTCTGCGTGGCCGTCGTGCTGCTGGCCGTCCCCGGCGGCTTCCTGGCAAGGCACTACCTGACCAAGAAGAACAGAGAGAGCCAGGACTTGCTGAGCGTGAGAGCTTTCAGCTGGAAGGAGCTTCACAAAGCCACCAACGGCTTCGAGAAGCTGCTGGGGAAAGGGAGCTTCGGCGAGGTCTACCAAGGAGAGCTCAAGTCCCCGCGGCGGCGCCTCATCGCGGTGAAGAGGCTCATCAACTCGAACGATTACAGCGAGAGGGAGTTCACCAACGAGGTGCAGTCCATCGGGCAGATCCACCACCGGAACCTGGTCCGCATGATCGGCTACTGCAAGGAAGGCAAGCACCGGATGCTGGTGCTGGAGTACATGCCGGGAGGGTCGCTCCGCGGGTTCCTCTTCAAGCCGGAGCGGCCGCCATGGAGCTGGCGCGCCCAGGCGGCGCTCGGCATCGCCAGGGGGATCGAGTACCTCCACGACGGGTGCGTCTCCCCGATCATGCACTGCGACATCAAGCCAGACAACATACTCCTCGACGACACGCACGCCCCCAAGATCACCGACTTCGGGATCTCCAAGCTGCTCGGCAACCAGCAGGTGCACACCACGGTGACCAACATCAGGGGCACCAGGGGGTACATCGCGCCCGAGTGGTTCCGCAGCGACGCGCGGATCGATACCAAGGTGGACGTGTACAGCTTCGGCGTCGTGCTGCTTGAGATGATTTGTTGTCGGAAGTGCCAGGACCCGCTGGTCGACCAGGGCGGGGACGAGACGGTCACGTTGTTCGGGTGGGCGATCCAGCTGGTGAGCAACCAGAGGACTAAGCTCATACTGCCTGACGATGACGACGCGGCGGCGGACTTGGAGAGGGTGGAGAGGTTTGCGCGCGTGGCGTTCTGGTGCATCGAGCCCAACCCGTCGCTCCGGCCGACGATGCACCATGTGGTGCAGATGCTGGAGAGTGCGGTGGCTGAGGCCGAGGTGCTACCTGACCCTCCATCTTGTTACATGGACTCGGCTCCTTTGATCGTGTCTTCTGTTTGATTAGATTGAGTGCATCGAGCGCAATGATTTTTAATTTTAATTTTGCTTATCGAGGCACTGCTATAGAATGATCCACTAACCAGCCATGATCCATCCGATGTGTAATGACAGAAGGACCACCTCTGAGTGAAAATTGGCACAAAAAAAAAAAAGACCATCTGCCCCGTGGTGGCAAGTGCGACAGGTGACACATGAGGCTTTGTGGCGGCAACACTGTTTATCCATGGTTGCATGATCAGTAGTTTGCCTCACCTGCCGCCACGGTGCAGGTGGTCTTTTTTGCCAATTCCATGAAGGGGTGATCCTTTCTCTTATTACACGCGTGCAAGTAGTCTAAAAGGCTCGGGGAGGTTGTTGTTGGTGCCTATGGGTCGGGCTTGCAACTCAGGCGCGGGCCGGTGGCCATGGCTATGTGGGCGGCATGGGGACTGGTGTTCGGCGATCAATGGTTGTCTCGGAGGTGGATAATGTGTGCCGGGGGGTGATCCTTGTCTGGCTTGGGCCAGGCCGACGATGGGGCGTCACGCGACTACTCTCCTTCGGTTTGCTCCAGGTGAAAACCATGATATTTTTTTTTGGATCAGGTGATGGCGGTGCTCCGGAGCAGCCCACTGTTCCCTTTCTAAAAGCGTCGTCTTGGGGTCCATGGCCGAGTGCACCTTGACTGATCGTTCAGTGCAGCGTAGGGTCACTGCCATTACTTTGTCACGGAAGTGGTCGCCGGGGCAGTTGTACGGTTTCCGTGGAAAGGAAACCCAGCGTGTGCCCAAGCGGCACACCGAGGAGCCCCGTCTCCCGTACCGTACCGTAGTTGGCTGGAGCTAGTCAAGCTAAAGCAGTGACGCTTCGGGGTTGACGATAGTCACAGCGCAGCGCATCAGCTGTGCCTGTCGCCGGTCATGGGCATGACCCGGAAGTCTCCCCCTGCTGCGCACTACGGTCAGATGGAGACCACGAGGAAGCTTCGCAGTCGGCATGCACTACCATCGTTCATGTGGGTGCATGCATGCACGTAGCTCCGTACGTACGGCGGCATGTACGTAGACTATAGTGATCTAATAAGTGTAAGAGAAACCTTGTCGAAGATTTCAAAACCGGATGAAAATTGCAGGTTGGAAACTGGTAGACTAGTGATCTAAGAGCAAGTATAGTAGAGTCCTCAAGCCCTCAAATCATTAAAAAAAAACCGTTTTTTTACAGTTTTCGCCGAAAAAGCGCCGTAGACTAAAACCTCTAAATCCTCAAACCCGTAAAAAAATTTAGAGGTCCAACCCTTAAACCAGTTTGCAACCTGTAGAAGTAGGGGTTGAGAGGGAAATCTCCCC
>NC_041392.1:590211715-590220522 GCF_002162155.2 Triticum dicoccoides | reverse complement strand
GGCGGGCGGGCCTCGCACCTCCTCCTCCCGCGCGCCTCCCACCCCGGCCACCGTCACCGCCCCGGCGCCCGCCTCCGCCGCCTCCCGCCCCGGCCACCAAGAAGAGCCGACCGAAGGCGCCGTCCAAGGTCGCCCCGGCCGTGAAGATGCCGCGGAAGAAGGCCGCGGTGCGGAAGAAGCCCGCGCCCCCGCCCGCCTCCGTCGCCGAACCTCCTTTCGTTGCCGTGGCCGAACCTCCTCCCGCCGCGCACGAGGTGTTCGAGAAAATGGCAATCCTTAAAGCAACTTAAGAGTTGGGTTTGAGAATTCTAGTATTTGCCCCTGTTTTTCAACCCTTAAAAGTGTCAAAAAATGGCACTTCTCAACCCTTAAAACTGCTTTGCTTTAAGGATTTGAGGGTTTGAGGATTCTATTAGTAATACTCCAATAAGCCAACCCATGTAACACAAAGTGTGCATTACCGTGACGGCGCGCCCGGACCATATCCCTTGATCAGCTGCCCGCAGGGTGTCGGGGAGTGTCGGACGGGTCGGAGCTCGCACCAAAAACACATTTCCGCACCAAAAACGTGTCGGGGAGTGTCGGAAGAGATGGATGGTTGGTGGATCATTCTATATCAATGTTGTTCTCAATAACAAATAAATAAATAAAATCGTTGTGCTCGATGCACTCAATCTAATCAAGCAGAAGACACGATCAAAGGAGTCGAGTCCATGTAACAAGCTGTCCACACCGGCAAGGTTTCTACCCCAGCAAGGATTCCTCCCTGGCAAGGTTTCGCCCCTGGCAAGATTTCACACCGGCAAGCTTCCACACATGAACGAGCTTTCTGCGCCGGCAAGCTTTCCACGCCGGCAAGCCTTCACACACCGGCAAGGTTTTACCCCGATAAAGTTTTCTCCCCGGCATGCTGCTTTATGATCATGCCACTTTTGAGCGTCAACAGGCCTCTTCTTCTTTGGTTCACGAACAAGATCCTCATCATCTTCTCCACCCGCAGTGCTTGTACTCGGATCACGATCTTCAGGGTTTTTGTGCTACCGTGAGAAGCAACTGCTTTGGTTGATATACTGCGGTCGGTCCCTCCTTTCTCTTATAGCGAGTGTTCTCTTTGTTCTTTAGGGGCGAGACCACCTCCTCCCCCGCATCTTGCTTGGATTTTGTTCTAGAATTCCTCGTCTCTTGCTTGCTGCTATGGTCAGACTTCTGGCCCCTGGAGGAATTTTCGCTGCCTGCTGGATACATGTTCTCATCAGGAGCTCGCAGTGTCAGCCCAAACGGAAGCTCTCCCTTCTCATCTCGTGTTCCTAGGTTAGAGCAGTAAAGATCCGAATGGCCCAGCCGCCCACAAGAGAAACAGAAGTATGTAATTTGTTCATATTGTATGTCATAGGAATCCACCTTCTTCCTCCTTGCCGAATCAATAAGCACCCATCTCGTAAGTGGTTTATTGACCTCCACCGAAACTCTGGCTCGGAGATAACCTCCGTTGTGATCAAACTTAGCAATCTGAACCTCTTTATCAATCATCCGGGCTATTGGGAGGCTCCATGCATCATCTCTCAAATTATAGGGTAGATTAAGAACCCTAGCCCAAACCTGCAGGCGGTCGAACTTGACCTCATCTGGGCGCATGCACTCTTCAAACTCGGCCAGGATGACCGCATTCTTGTTGCTGTGCCAAGGCGATCCTGCCCAAACTCTGTCACGATCTCGCTGAGACTCAAATTCAGCCACAAACATATTCGCTCCGCTCGAGCGAAACTGCAGTCCTCTAGGGTTTCCCCAAGCCGGTCGCAAAGCATTGCCAATGGTGTGTATATGATACTGATTGCGATACAGAACCTTACCCGCCAGCAACCACTTTACCGGAGCACCATCAAGACGGTCATCTATCACGAGAGGAGTCGCCTCCTCCTCGGATATGTCCAGCTTTCCCGACGCTTCCTCAAGTTTCTCCCTCGCCGATCTGGTGTTGCTTGATCC
This sequence comes from Triticum dicoccoides, assembly GCF_002162155.2. Lineage (NCBI taxonomy): Eukaryota > Viridiplantae > Streptophyta > Magnoliopsida > Poales > Poaceae > Triticum > Triticum dicoccoides. The sequence goes on along the minus strand of NC_041392.1, from coordinate 590,218,536 downwards.
CGAGGTCTCCTGCGTCGTCTCCGCCGCGGGTGGTGTAGCCATCACCCTCGCCGAGTCCTTGGGGCGGCCCGCCGACGGTTTCCACGTCGAAACCCTAGCGCCGCCAGGGAGCCCTAGGTTGCGGGAAAAAAAAAACTAAGACCTCTCAGTTGTACGTTTTCTTCCGTGGAAAGGAAACCCAGCGTGCGCAAGCGGCACCGAGCCACGTCTCCTGTACCGTACATTGGTACATTGGCTGGAGCTTAGTCAAGCGAAAGCAGTGACGCTTCGGGGTCACAGCGCATCAGTTGTGCCTGTCACCGGTCAGGGCCGTAGGCTCGCATGACCCGCAAGTCTTCCCCTGCTGCGCACTACGGTGACATCTGAGATGGGCACCACGAGGAAGCTTCGCAGTTGGCACTATCATCGTTCATGCAGGGTGCATGCATGCATGTAGCTCCGTACGTACGGTGGCATGGACCCCGAGTCTTGTCCGGTTTTCCACGGATGAAAAGGGAGATGGGCGGGTGGAGCCATGAGCAACGTCGCAAGTCGCAACGGAATGAATTTGTGAAGACGTGCCGCGTGTGTGTCGTACACGCGCGTTCTTGACCGTGGAGGCGTGTTTTTTGTTGCGAGTTGCGACTTGTCCGACACTTGTCGTCACCCCGTAAGCGGCTGATCACAGGATATGGTCCGAACTAGATTTTTTTAAACATTATTTTTCATAACAAAATTTCGAAAATGTATGCCCTAATTTGAAAATGATGATCGCGTCAGCCTCACTCAGGCCGAAGAGTCAGTCCTTGATCACGCTTAGACCAAAGATTCACTCTTCGTTCAACTTAGGCCGAAGAGTTGTTTTCGGTTTACCTTGGGCCAAAGATTGGCATAACGGGGTCGAAGAGCCGTCGGCGGCGGGCCATAGGCCGAAGAGATTAACTTCGGTCAGCTTGCGACCGAAGACTAGTCTTCGGACAACGTGAGACCGAAGAGGTCGTTAGCGAGCCAGATAAGATACTCCTCGACGGCGCGCATGCCCCCAAGATCACTGACTTCAGGATCTCCAAGCTGCTCGGGAACCAGCAGGTGCACACCACAGTGACCAACATCAGGGGCACCGTAGTGGTTCCGCGACGACGCGCGGATCGATACCAAGGTGGACGTGTACAGCTTTGACGTCGTGCTGCAGGAGATGATCTCCCGGAAGTGTCTGGACCCGCTGTCCGACCAGGGCAGGAACGAGACGGTCATGCTGTTCGGGTGGGTGACCCAGCTGGTCAACAGGCAGAAGACTGAGCTCATACTGCCGAACGACGACGGACTTGCGGAGAGTGGAGAGGTTCGCGTGTGTGGTGTTCTGGTGCATCGAGCCCAACCCGTCGCTCCGGCCGACGATGCACCATGTGTTGTAGATGCTGGAGCGCGCAGTTGCTGGGGGCTGAGGTGCTACCTTACCCTCCCGCTTGTCACATGGACTCGGCTCCTTTGATCGTATCTTCTGTTTAATTAGATTAAGTACACCGAGTATAATTTTCTTTTTGCTACCGAGAACAACAATGATATACAGAACACAATAGCTATATGTAAGTCGTCAGAATTTGGATTTGGGCCACTCGAATGTTGCATGAAGGAATGAACAGCCGGAGGGAAGGAAGGAGCTCTCTGGAGATCTATTTTAGGGCGGCAGGCGGCCCCACGATCTATCTTAGGGGTGTGGTGTGGTGCAAGTTCGCGGAAAAAAAAAACTTAACTATGCTGTCTTGGACAAGATCCCACGTGGTTACTTAATTGCTCTTAACATATGTTGTCTTGGACGGGGTCGTCACAACAATGTACAATGAGCGGGCACAAAGATCGCATTATGCTCGTAACCCATCTGCTATCTTTGACGGGGTCATCACGATAGTTCACCGATGACATGTGTTCAAAACAAAAGAAAAGGTTGTAGCTGGTCACATGTAGAAGATCCACTTTGTTTGTTTAACCCAGGAAGGCAGGAAGCGGTCAAACATGTTACGCCGAGACGCAAAACAGGGACCGAAAGTCTGCAGATGGAAAGGGGGGAATGATACCTAGAAAAACACAATGTTTTTTTTTTCTTGAAAGGAATGCCTCTTGGCACTTTCTTTAAGTTTCAGAGAGGTATTACATCACTGATTACATGCGGCAGAAGAAACTCAGGTTATCATCCCACAGTACATCAGGTTCGAATCATACACATGTCTACTCCCTCCGTTCCCAAATATAAATCTTTCCGAAGATTTCAATATGGACTACACGTCAACACACTCTAAACTATATATATATATATATATATATATATATATATATATATATATATATATATATATGGAAAATGCATACTACCATCTAATGGTAGTTACCTCCACCCTCGCAGCCGTCGGATCTCCTCCAGGTACGAGCATTGATTAACGGGTTCGGTTTGACTTCTGAGTGTGCCTAGACTTTCTCTACCCGGCTAAACTGACCAGCCATATCCCCCACCTGCCCCCCAATTTATGTGGACAGATAATTACCATATATAACTACGTGCAGTCAAGCGAGCAAGCTCGATTTCAAATTATATCCACCGGCCGCCGGTGTGATGTTTCATGGGAGGTGCCATTCCAAAGGTATTACTGGTTACGGTGGTTCAATTCATTAATCCATCTTGTTTTGAATATGCAGGCTAATCTTTGATCCATTCTTCTCTGGTTTCTAGATTTAGCGTATGTACATGCATACTAGAATCGACGCCAATTCAGAAGAGATGCGTCCATTGACCGGCGGCCATGCACCACGCGCGCGCACGCCCGCCATTGCTGCCGGAGTGCCAGCGTGCTAATTATTCGTTGTTATTGTTGGAATTTTTCAGCAGGTCAAACTATGCCGCCATCTGATCTGTCGCTGTCGCCGTTGCCGACGACGTCCATCGACTCTGTTGGCTTTGCACTTCACCACGTATTGGTCAGTACTGCTCGGACACCTCGATGCATCAATCACGATGGCAACAACTATGGTGGCACATGTTAGAGGGATGTGACTGTTTCAGCACCGCCGCGGCGGCTGCGCCGACGTACGACCAGCCAAATTTATAGTTGCTAAACAAACTCTAGAGATGAGAAGATGGGCGTATGACCTGATGGAAACAAGAGAATATACTGTATATGATCGGTCGATCTCATGTAGAAGTCCATAAAATCATGGATGAACTATTTGCGCTTTTGTGTAGTACATCACTCTTATATCAAGGGATAATACTACATACTACATACTACCTACTACATACTACCTTTGTTCTACCAACAAATAATACTACATATTGCCTTGCATATTATACTCCATACTACGTTTCTTACATATGCTCTTTACTTGCAATCTACAGACTCCTTTGATCTCATATACTCCTTTCATCAGTATCAAGATGTACGCATTTCCCACTCCAAGAAAAAAAAAAGATGTGCACATTTTTTTTCTGGAGATACTCCTCTCATCTTGGAGTATGTATCTATTTTCTGTGGGAATATACTCCTTTTTTTGGATAGTATACTCCTCATTTGGACATACTCCATACTTCATACTCCTTTTTGCAGATACTTCATACTACATACTCTACAAAGTACAAATTTCTAGAATAGTAGTATATTATATACTCCATACTCTGAATAGAAATGTGGAGACTCGTAACTAGAGTTCATACTCCTAGCAAAAAGCATACATGTACTTCATATTACAACAAAATCAATGTGTTTATAATCATTCTTATCTCGTTAAGAAACGAAATAGAAAATGGTTTATCCCTCAAAAATGGAAAAAAGTTTATTCCTCCAAAAAAGAAATGGACAAAGATTTTCTTTGGCCGAGGCAAAGTTAGGTACATGACAGTGCTAATGCACAACCATACTACTACTACAACCCTAAAATCTTGTGCGTATTACATGGAAGTGTACGTGTAATTTGAGCAACCCAGGAGGCTACATGTATTCAAATAATCAACCCACCAGCACGCACATACTACATACATTTGCATGCACAGAAAATGCACCACAATATGTTCTGTTTATCTGTTCACAACGCACATACTTCACGCTACATACTCCATACTATTTTCTTAGAAAAAACTAACGTACACTATGTAAAAATGTTTTTTCAATCCAACTGAAAAATCACAATGTCACGTTCAGCGTACATATACTCATCAACATGTTGTTTGAGGTAGGCGTGAAATAAAGGTGGTGGTCGAACTAACGCATGTCACTTGCGGGATTATTTAATTAAGAGAACAAAAATTATCGGAGGAGCATGTTATCCATTCAAGATAATCTCCAGCCCCTTCTTTATAGCTAGCTTTACCCGTGATTTGTTGACAAGTTACACGTACCTCCCCACCTAAAAATCAGGGAATGCTTTATCTAGGGAATAGATTTTCTCCACCTGTTAAGTGCGGCAGCCTATGGGTTAGCGGGTTCTGCCCGCAAATGATAGCCCAGGTCTTCGTTCGCTTGCAGCTATGTTTGAGGACACGTGGAGGCTAAATAATTATATATATATATATATATGTAGTTCATACTAAAATGCCTAAAAGACTTATATTTAGGAACGGAGGGAGTAGCTAAGAAGTGTGCCAAGCCATTGGCCTCCCTGGAGCAGTGTTGAATCCTAATCATTGAAATTTTATGAGCAATGTTATTGGCGCATCTGCTTTGTTAATCATGCACACACACACACACACACACACACAAAGCCTTCGACGCCCCTGTAAAACATGAACCTTTTTGGTCTCAGTTTCTACAGACATGAACCTTTTTTTGCAACCCTTCTGCTTGTTATCTTTGCGAAGCATGAAAATCGCAATGGGTTTTCAAGCTTTTTTATTATGGTAAAGAACATCCAAATATGCTTGCAAGAACTTTGGAGGATTTTTTTTGTCATACTAAGAATTTTGGAAAAATATTTTTGCACAGAAGAGGACCGGTGTGTCCGAGAGACAGTATCTTCAAGAGGTCCAGTGATCTGTTCTGCAGCAACCTCCAAACCTAGGACGCGACGCCCCTGTAAATTATACAGTGGTTAACTACTTGCTAACAAACATTCAGAAGGTTCGGTTAACAAAATAAAATAAAAATTACCAAGGATTTTCTCAAGTGCTCCCGCATCATTGAGCAGCCTCATAAGTTCACAAAGTAACCCAGGCAGGGCTTTCCCCAGCATGCGCTGCACTTGCTCATCCTCAAAGTTCTTCCTTTTTCTTGTCTGGCCCGTCGTCAAATTGGCAGATTGCTGTGTGCCCAAGTACTCCAATGAATTCCATACAAACTCGACAACACCTGTCCCATCATCCGGGTAGGTGTCAATTGTTTCAGCTAGCACATTATCCAAGTATAGATTTTTTACTGACTCTTATCTTCCAATGGGGTTTCGTGTCACAGAATGGCAGCCCGGTTATTACTTGCATGTACTTTTCAGGATATTCCTTTTCCAGGTGCTCTAATTTCGGGCAACATCTCACAAGAAGGGATAATTTCTCCTGCTCACTCATACCAGACGGATGATTGTTCACAATTAAACAATCTTTCTCTCTGAATTCTCTCAAAAGCTTCAACAGGTGTCGAACTTCCTTTGGCAGATGCAATGCTCTGCAGAAAAGAGACTTCAGCATTCGGAAGACTACACGGTAATCTTTCCGAACCCTCCTTTCATTCTTGGGTTTCAACTTTTGAAGCTTTGAGGCCAAGACTTTGAAGTAACCCAAAGGCGTGACAAAGAAATCTGATGGTTTGAGCTTCCCACAGAAACTCCACCCAGCAAAGTGCGTTGATGAGTAAAACAACAAGACTGAGTTGATAACTCCTTTGGCAAGCGCTGATTGCATGTGGAGTTCAGAATGATTAGCTGTAGAACCTGCTACAGTGACAGTTTGGACAACTTCTTTTCCCAGGATATAGGATTCATACAATGTGCAAGCCAGAGCACCTCTTTTGGTAACAGTCAAATCAAGCAATGAAGTCTTCGGTAACACCTGCAGATTTTAAGTTAATGATTATAATGAAAAAGTACAAGAACCGACTCTACAAATCAATAGCTAAGGGGCAAGTATAAGGACTAATTCTGGAAAATATAAACATGAATGCCTAATTATGCACGAATCCAAGTAATATGAACATGGACATTTCGAACCGACTCCGCAGATCAATAGCAGAAGGGTAAATAAAAGGATAAATTCTGGATAATTTCAACATGCACACCTAATTATGCATGAACCCAGATAATATGAGTAAGTGTACACTTTGGTAACCGTATAAAGGTCCATCTCCAAGGTTAGAAAGGGTATCAATGATACATATATAGGCTTCAACGATGAAATTCAGAATATAATAAAATAGTTGTGCTAGTGAAATTTACAGTCCGTCATACCATTGTTCGCCTTTGCTTCTTCTTTCCACGTTTGACGGGGATATCCACCTTTTGTTTTTTTCAGTTAAAGCTCACTTAATCTTATTTCTCGAAACAAACCTGCAATAAAACAAGGTTCAGAATTGACAGCGTCTGTTTAGGAATGTCATAATACAACAATAAATCTATAGAAATCTTGAGTAGCATGCAACTTCTGCAGATACCAAACAATCTGTAACCTATAATCCTTCCTAGATACTCCCTCCATCCCATAATATAAGAGCGTTTTTGACTATCAAAAACACTCTTATATTATGGAACGGAGGGAGTAAATTCTTTTTGGCAAGAACTGCTTGCTGGAAACATAATTTAGCAATACATGATCTTTTATAATTGCTTCACATACGAGTATTGGGGCAAGGCATGCCATTGTCATAGTTTAGGCT
>NC_041392.1:590183036-590211422 GCF_002162155.2 Triticum dicoccoides | reverse complement strand
TAAACTCCCGGATAGTTACAAACACCAACTTTACATGAGGGGCGAGGATAGCATCACGTAGGCAATGCCGAGAACGCACGCACCCATCCCTCTACATGCGATTGACGAGCTTCAGACAGCCGATCACGCCAGAGGACCGCGTCCTCCCTACAGCAGCAAAGCAGGCGAGCAAGGGACGACGGCATGCGTTGAAAAACAACCGCGTTCCGGTGTTTCCAAAGCTGCCAGCAGCTCAGCAAGGCGAACTCGACCTCCGACTCAACACTTGCCGCCACCGCAGCAGCAAGAACGCCGAGCTTGCAGACCGTAGCACCATCGACCACGACCTGGACATGCCTCCAGAACGCCACCGCGAACGGGCAGGAGAAGAGCATGTGGTCAGCAGTTTCCAGAGCAGCAGAGCAGAGTGGACAGCCGGCATCCTCAGCATCAACAATGTGCTTTCGAAGCAGGACATCCCTCGTGTGGACGCGTCGTTGCACCAGCAGCCAGCAGAAAAACTTCATCCGCGAGGGCGTGCGCGCTTCCCAGATCATGGAGGCGAAGCCCGCAGTCACCCCGCCAAACCGCAGCAGCCTGTACGCGGAGCTGGACGACAGGGCGCCTTTGGGGGCGGCGGCGTGCAGAAGTCCCGCCTCTCATCCCCCCCGTCCCTTGTAGGCAGCGCGGCCAGGAGTGCCGCAACCACCGCGAGCTCGCGCTCACCCACCCTTGTCAGCCGAGGCACCAGGCAGCGGGCGAGCCCACGTGCACGCACCTGCCCGACCGTCGCCTCCGCATCCAGGGCGTGGGAGAAGAGGGCCGGGTACGCCGCCTCGACAGCCCCGCAAGGCAGCCAACGATCCCACCAGAAGGAGCATGTGTTTCCGTCCCCGACGTCGACAACGGAGATGGCGTGGTAGAGAGGGAGCAACTTCACGACCGCGGCCCGGTGCTCACCAAGGGCCAGTTCGCCGCGAGCAAGGAGGGAGCGTCCACCAGCCCCGCCCCAAATCCAGGCTGCCCACCGAGAGCCGGGGGTCGTGTGAAGGCGATGCAGCATCTTGAGCAGCAGGCACAAGTTTTGAGTTGCCAGGTCGCGGATTCCCAGCCCGCCTTCGCTCTTCGCCCGGCAAACGCGCTCCCAAGCAACAAGGCATTGGGCGCCCGAGGCTCGTTCGGCGACGTTCCATAGGAAGGCGCGGCGCAGCCCGTCCAACGCGCGCACCACGGCAGGCGGCAGCAGCAACGCAGCCATGGCATATGTAGGGAGCGCGTCCAGGACAGCGTCAATGAGCACCAGACGCCCCGCGGGGAAGAGAAGGCGAGCCGCCCAGCCGGCGAGATATCTGTCCACCTTCGCAATCAGCGGAAGGAAATCCGCGAATCGCAGTTTCTCCCATGAGAGAGGGAGGCCGAGGTACGTCTGCGGGAACGACCCCGTGGCGCAGCCCAGAGCGGCCACCACGCGGGCCAGAGCCTCCTCCTCCACATGCACCGGCACCAGGGTGCTTTTGGTGAAGTTGATGATCAGCCCCGTGGCGGCGGCGAATTGATCGAGAATTTGCCGGAGACGGGCCGCGCCGTCCTCGTCCGCCCGCGCGATGATCAGCGTGTCATCTGCGTACTGCAGCACCACCGCAGGCGCGCCCGGAAGGAGGGGGTGGCGAAGCACATCATCCTGGCGGATCAGCCGTTGGAGCACGTCGGCGACGATGAGGAAGAGGTAGGGGGAGATGGGGTTCCCCTGCCTGAGGCCGCAGCGCACCCGGAACCATCGCCCTGGCACCCCGTTCAACAAGACCGCCGAGCTCGAGGAGTGGAAGAGGGCATCCATCCAGTCACACCAGAGCGACGGGAACCCCCTGGCCTCCATCACAGCGCGCAAGCTCGCCCAGTTGATGGAGTCGAACGCCTTGGCGAAGTCAAGTTTGAGGACCATCGTAGGGGCCCGGCGACGATGGCAGCACTGCACCATCTCCGTGGCATAGATGAAGTTTTCGGAGATGCTCCGCCCCGCACAAAGCCGGACTGATCTTCATCGATCAGGAGAGGAATTTGCCGCTGAAGACGTGAGGTAAGCCCACGGCACAAGATCTTGATATCGCCGTTTTGGAGCGAGACGGGGCGAAAGGAGGCAGGGGACGGCACACCGCTCCCTTTGGGCAGCAGAGCGATGTAGGCCCGATTGATCCCATCGAGGGCAGCGACGCCGTTGTGGAACTCGTCGAAGAGACGAAGAAGATCTGGCGCCACCACGCCCCAGGCCGCCTGGTAGAACGCTGGGCCCAGGCCGTCCGGGCCAGGGGCGCTGGTGCGGTCCAGGGCGTGCACCGCCGCCTTGACCTCGGCCTGCTCAAAAGGGGCCACAAGAGCAGGCCCGTCTACAGAGGGGGCACCAGCGTAGAGGGCCCCCAGGTCGAAATGCCAGACGGGCTCCATGGACCGGCCTAGCAGCGTCATGTAGAAAGCACGCAGGGCCGCGGCCTTCCCTGCATGGTCTAGCACCGGCACCCCTTCGACTTCCAAGGCCGCAATGCGGTTGCGTCGTCGACGGTGCGAAGCAGAGGCATGAGCTGCTTGTCAATGACCTTGCTTGGCATGAGCTGCACCTCTCGGACCGCTCCTTCACATGGACAAATCGGCAGGATCCCCCCATCCTTGCCCGGCTTGATCGTGCGTTTTTTGACAATGCTTGGAATGACGTGTTCCCTGACTCCTCTCTCACCTCCCTCCCTCGCGTCACTTTTGATCATGTTCCCCTCCTGGTGACGGCCTCGACCAAAACCCCGAACCCCTCACGGTTCTTCTTTGAAACGAGCTGGCTCCAGGACCCCGCCTTCCTCCCTACCACTCTGCCATCCTGGTCTGCTCCGGTGCGTGCTACGGGTGCAGGTGGGATCCTCGCGGCTAGGAAGAAAGCATTCAGGTTTGCTGCCAAGGTTTGGAAAAAACAGCACCGGTTCATTCCCACTTTTGATAATGATTGTCGTTTCATTATTGACCTGTTTGACTTCCTAGAAGAAAACCGTGCTCTTTCCACAGATGAGAGCGCTCTCCGCCGCGACGCCCGCCTGGCTCTCGCCGCGTCCGTTCGCCGGCAGTGTGCGCACTGGCGGCAGCGTGGCAAACGTCGCGCGGTGTGTGAGGGGGACGAGAACACCAAGTTCTTCCACGCCTCTGCTTCGCACCGTCGACGAGTTTAGGCTCTAGGAAGTAATGTATGCCATAGTCTAGATTCTAGAATGATAATACATACAAGCTCAATGTCTTTGGCTGGAAACAGAAGTACCCACTGCATACACATGCAAAATCACACAATCACGCATGCACATACATAGCATAGTGTCGGTCTGTACCTTGGGATTGATACTGAAGAGAAGGATCCGTTGATGACGAGGTACTGCTTGGTGCTGTGGTCGCCGCCCCTTGCTTGCTTCTTCTAGTAGACCCGGGTGCAGGTCGGGAGTCGAGCCGCCCTGTCGTGATCACCCTTTGGCCTTTGCCCTCCACGGCTCCACGCTGCCGCGCCGCTGTGCCCTTACGGATGACGGGATGAGGCGAGATGAGGCTGGAGTCGAGCAGCGCGAGGAATGCGGCCGGGGTGAGGCGAGATGGGAGGGACCTGCCGAAGTGCGCCGCCGCTAGCTACGGAGGAAGGCGGGATGAGGCGTGCGGCGGCCTGGATCGATGGCGATGCGCCGCCGCAAAGGGGAACGGGCCGGTAGACGGGATAGGACCGAGAGGGTTACGAGAGGAGGGTGGATTTCTTAGGATTGTGTAGACGACTCGACGATTTAAAAGTACAGTTATTACTAAACCAAAAAAAAATAGAAACAAACAAAAGAACCCTTTCAAAAAAGACAAATAAGTGTAGTTGTAAAAGGAAGTGCAATTACATCATGCACAAAAAAGGGCGACGCAAGGCACCGGTCAAATTTTGCCTGGGCGTCGCGCGCCCGTCCGATTGGCCCTACACACACCGTTGTATTCCTCGCCCCTCTCCTTCCTCATACAACACTCATCCCCTCCCCTTTCATCAGGAAGAGCCCGGCAGCGAGCTCAGCTGACCAGACCATGGACACGCCGATCAACTCTTGAAGCACCGTCGGCTCACTACTACTTGTCGCGCTCGCCACGTCGTCGCCACCCTCGCAAAACTGGTCCATCGCACCCGTCTCTACCATGAGTGTTCGTCGACGATTGCAACGTGGGGGTTGCCTCGCTTCTTGCATGCCCCCTCCCTTGGTTCCAGTATGTCACGACACCAGTCCCAGCAACCACCGAGATGACAATTCCAGCTTGCCACGTTTTGCAGCTCCCAGGCGCGAACGTTGTAGCAAGCCAGGGCGTCGGTCCCAACAAAACATGGTGCCGATTCCATCAAAAGAATAAGGGCTCCAGTAGTAATAATCTGAACTCTACCCCTCGTCGGCGCCATAGAAAACCGCTTCGGTTGTAGCAAAACCAACTTCTGGTTCCAGCTCCGGCTTCAGTCGGTTGCAGCAAAAACGACGTCATGGTCACAATGGAAGCTCGCGTCCCTTATCCGCGGGTTGCAACAATTGCCATTCACGGTTCCAGCAAAAAAAAAAAATCTTTGGTTCCAACATACATGTTGCTCGGTTCCAGCACCATTGCATCCTGCGGTAGCCCTCGTCGCAGCTTCTGCTAGTGTCGGGCGTAGTTTTTCGATAGCAGGTTGCATGTTAAGTTGTGATCCAAATTCATATTGAGGCTAACTTTTGATGTAGCGGAGCGGAGGCTCGTCGTCAGAGAGGCTTGGGCACAATATCGCCCTAGGTCACCACTGCAATATATATTATTTGTAAGCCGTCACACGGGATAAGATCATCGTTGTAAATCCACGGTGTTTGTAACCTCTTTTTCCGATATAGTTAAGTTTCCTTGGCTCACGCTCGTGATTCCCCTTCTTATTAGCATTTGAGATCCTTTGCAGTACCGTATGGTGCTGTAGTGTGGATGACATGTGGGGCCAGGTCCCACATGGCAGTGACTGTACAACATCGTACAATATTGCAGAGGATCGTAACCCTCTTATTAGAGGGGTTTTCCACGTTAAAATTATTGTGTCATCTCTATTGATTTGGTCTTCCTTTTCCTGTGTGTCATATTCCTAACATTGCAGCTTTTCGACAACCAGTTGCACCATCAGGACATCGCCTTCGCCCGCCATAGCTTGTCACCGCCCTGTTTGTAGCTTTTCGGCACCAGGTTTCAGCACGGGTGACGATCGCCATTGTAGCACGCACGGCCGTGACTGCTTCGTTCAAGCATCGGTGGCGACGACACATCACGAGTTGTAGTCCCCATTGCAACTTTTTGTGCGTTGCTGGCCTCCCAGCCTCTATGACGACGCTCACCATGGCGGCACGCATGACAATGGTGGAGAAAAGGATAAGAAGAAGGGGGCGATTTCATCGGGTCCATGTGGAAGGACGTGGCTTTTGGATGCGAACGCGACGCCCATCATGAGCGGGTAGACCGGGAAACATTAATTTACCAACAAAAAATTGACTCAAACTCCACAAAATCGGCTGAACTTCAGCCGAAGTGATTAGAACACGATTATAATATAAACCTTCAAAAAGATTATCGGTCTTCCATGAGCAATATAACTTTTTTTTCCGTTAACTACATTAATACTCCCCTCTGTCGGATCTGCGCCGTCCACCTGCCATGTCGGTTCAATCGGCGGCCCAGATCAAGCTCCTCCCATCGATCAAAATCCCCATCATCTATCGCGTATACTTCCTCCATTCCATAATGTAATGCTTCCTCTATTCTCGTGTTTTAACTTTGACCATAAATTTAACTAGCAAGACCGATTGCAGCAGGAGCGAAAATTATATCAGTGAATTCGTATTTGAAAAAAGTTTTTAATTATATAATTTTTTCTCCCGCCGCAGTCGGTTTTATTGGTTAAATTTATGGTCAAAGTTAGACCTCAAAAAACGCGGGCATACTATATTTTAAAATGAAGGGAGTAATAAGTTCAACGAAAAGAGGAAAAATATCAATTGCATCAGATCGCGACGACCGATCAAAACCCTAGCTATCATGGCAACGGAGACGGAGCCCGCCGCGCCGCCGCGCTCCCTCCTCGGCCCTCCCATCATCCGCGGCGCGCGCCCGTCGCCCGGCCCCGCCATGCCGCACTCGCACCCCTCCGTCGGCGTCCTCGACGCGGCCGCCGACGCGCCGTCGGCCGCGGAGATCAAGGCGGAGCTGGAGCCGCGGAGGGCGCTCACGGAGAACGGCTCCGCCTCGTACGCCAACTCGGGCAGCCCCTGCCTGGGCGCACGACGCGCTCACGGCGCTCAAGCTCGCCTGCAACCTGCGCGGCGTCCGCGGCACCGGCAAGTCGGACAAGGAGGGCTTCTACGCCGCCGCGCTCTGGCTGCACCAGAACCACCCCCGCACGCTCGCCTGCAACGTCGCCGCGCTCGCCGAGTTCGGCTACCTCAAGGACTTGCCCGAGCTGCTCTTCCGCCTCATCCACGGCCCCGACGTGCGCAGGCTCGCCAGGGAGAGCGCCGCCGCCGAGAAGGCGGACGGGAAGGAGAAGGACCACGGCAAGCCTAGGCTGGCCGACCGCAAGCAAGCCCGCGTGCTGGCCCCTGTGCCGCCAAAGCCCATGTCCGGGGCCTATCTCTCCGCCGCCCTCGCCGGGTCCGGCAAGGGCAAACCCATGGAGGTGGAGGCCGCCCCTGTCCCGGTCCAGGAGCCGGCCGAGCAGAAGCCGAAGGTGGACTAGAAGAAGAAGAAGACGGCGGCAACTAAGCGGCGGCCGTCGAAGAAGGTCCGGAAGGTGGCCAAGCTCGCCGTGAAGTCGCTGGAGACGTACTACGGCGACCGTGCCTACCGCTTCCTGTTCGACGCTGTCGCTGACTTCTTCGCCGCCCTCCTTGCGACGGACCTCGAGCAGCTGGCCCTCGACGGCAAGAAGAGGAAGATCGGGCTCGCCGCCAAGTGGTGCCCCACGCCGGGCTCGTCGTTTGACCGCACAACGCTGCTCTGCGAGGCCATCGCACGCCGCCTCTTCCCGCGGGACTCGGACCCCGAGTACGCCGAGCTCTCCGACGAGCACTACACGTACCAAACCCTCCACCGCCTCCGCCGCGAGGTGCTCGTCCCTCTGCGCAAGGTCCTGGAGCTCCCTGAAGTGTACATGAGCGCACAGCGGTGGTCGGAGCTGCCCTACACCCGTGTTGCCTCGGTGGCCATGCGGCGCTACAAGGTCCTCTTCAAGAAGCACGACGAGGAGCGCTTCGACAAGTACCTGGAGGACGTGGAGGCCGCCGGCAAGGCCAAGATCTCGGCGGGGGCGCTGCTGCCCCACGAGATCGCGGCGGCCGCCTACCGTGGCGAGGATGACGACGTGTCCGAGCTGCAGTGGCGCCGCATGGTGGACGACCTCCGCTCCAAGGGCTCGTTGTGCAATTGCATCTCAGTCTGCGACGTGTCCGGCAGCATGACCGGCACTCCCATGGAGGTGTGCATTGCGCTCGGCGTGCTCACGTCGGAGCTCAGCGAGGAGCCGTGGGCGGGCAAGGTGATCACCTTCAGCGAGAGGCCTGAGCTCCAGCTCATCAACGGCAAGACCCTCCGTGAGAAGATGAGGTTCGTGCAGCGTATGGAGTGGGACATGAACACCAACTTCCAAGCAGTGTTCGACCAGATCCTCCGCACGGCGGTGGAAGCCCGGCTGGCGCCAGAGAAGATGATCAGGACTGTGTTTGTGTACAGCGACATGGAGTTCGACGAGGCGTCGGGGCACGAGGATGACGACGACGATGACTACTCTGAGGACGACGATGAGGAGGACGAGGAGGAGGAAAGGCAGCGGTCGTGGAACACAGATTATAAGGTGATCTGCCAGAAGTTTAGGGACGCCGGGTACGGGGACGTGGTGCCGCAAATCATCTTCTGGAACCTGCGCGACTCCAAATCGACGCCGGTGACGTCGACGCAGCCCGGGGTGGCCATGGTGAGCGGCTTCTCCAAGAACTTCCTCAAGATCTTCCTGAAGAGGGACGGCGTGGTGAACCCCGAGGCCATTATGATGGAGGCCATCGCCGGCGACGAGTACCAGAAGCTGGCTGTGTTCGACTAGACCGATCGTCAAATTTTGCTCGCCTCTGTTTGCAAGCATTTAAATTTCTCGCCCTAACCAACTGTCACGCCTGGCAAAGCTAGATTTTAACGTGTTACCAAATGCACGGCCTCGCCAGGCAAGGCAAATTAAGGAGTACGCTAGCCTGAGGTTCGATAGAGGTGTGTTTGATTTTTAGAATTGTGGTGAACAGAGCCAGTTCGTTGTCTTTGATCATCTTCAGAATTCAAAATCAAATCGTGCCCTAAAGTTTGTTCTGGAACATGCTGCTTGAGTTGGTAATCATTCTTGGGTAGATTTATCCCATCTACTGATGAATCCTCCTTTGGAGTGCATGAATCGAATGGATCTCTGAAAATTCCGAACAGTATGCCGTCGTGGAGTTTGATTATATGGTGCTATGTGAATCCGTACCAAAACCATCCTTGTAATTGAATTGATTTCTGAATTCCGAAAAGGAAGGCCAGAAAATCAGTTTTACGGGAAAGAGTTTTTTTTGTTGAAGGGAGCCGTTAGAGTTGAGTAACTTCAACACCTCCTCGCTGAGAAAAGACATTCTACCATGCATGGTATATACCATGCATGTATCAGTCACCGGTTGTCTTTGACATTCGGATCCGTGCATGCATCTAGTCTTTGTGTTGCTTAGTTAACCTCAATTTATGATCCCTTGTTCTATTAATTTATGTCATATCAATCAATCACTATTTCTCCTGACAACTTTTCCCGTAGTTATTACCTGCAATATCTCTTCTCTCACTCACAAAGTAGAAACGAGCAGTACTACACTCACTCAGGGTTTTTTCATATGATTCTAAAATTTGAATTTATTTTATCTTTTGAACTGTAAGTTTGATTTATGATACATTTGCAAATTTATGTTCCTTGTGAAGAGAACATTGAAATAAGATCGCTCTTGAATATATTTTCACAAATTTTAAAATTCAAATATGAAACATGGAGCGACCTTACGAAACAGTAAAATACAACTGTATGTACCAAGTTTCATCGAGTTTTTTATAGATCAGTTTTGTATAAATTTTGTTTAAAATATATCATCAGTATAGGCACATTTGTCCAAATAGAATATAACACAAACTTTTATTTCAGAAGATATCAAGCATCCAAATCTTTAAATAGAAAGAGAAAATATATTTTTGGGATAGAGTTGCAAAAGGGAGAGGCATCCAAACAAAAGAACACTATTTAAAAAGGCTGACACATACAAACTGACCATGTGACAGAAAGATGGAGAAAAGTAAGACGTACATCAGGTTAGTACATTGTGATTTCTTTATGACCCTGAAATAATTAAGCGGCTGATCAATACACGGTATATACTGTGCATGGTAGAAAATGCACTCTTCCTCCTCGCTTCGTAAAGAAACTACTCCCTCTTTAATGATTCAAACGCTTTTATATTTTTTTTATAGAGGAAGTGTTTACGAGACGTTCCTCGGATATACCGGTCCTTAATCCATGGTGAAAAATCACAAAAAAATCTGCAGCCCGTGCAACTGCTCGGCATTGCGTTCTCAAATTCCATCCGAACCTTTCACACTGAGCTTGACAGCCATGTAAGTTCCAACCAAAAACGAGCGCAAGTTCACAACCCTCGGTAAGTCAGGAATGATAAAAACAAGTCCACAACCCTCGGTAACTAAGCCGGGCTCCGACGGTAACCCTCTGTCCGTTTTAAACGACACGGTCGAGCATGGACGCGGAAGGCTTTCAATGGGGGAAGGGAAAAGATCGAGTTGGAAATCCACGGAGACCACGGCCATGGAACGCTACTTCTCCACGGACGTGCTGGTGGACATCCTGCAGCGGCTCCCGCCGAGCAGCCGCCGCAGGGCGCGCCTCGTCTGCCGGGTCTGGCGCTACGTCGTCGACAAGCGCACCACTGAGATGCAGAGCCGCGCCAAGCCCCTCCTCTGGCACACGGGCAACGCCGTCGCCTACGTCGTCGACGACCCGTCCTCGGCGGCCGCCGCGTCGAGGAGCTGCAGGCAGCTGTGGAGGAGCGCCGCCAAAGGCCGCAACAGCGAAGCGGTGCAGCTGGTTGGCACGTGCAACGGCCTGCTCTGCTTGTGCGACGACGAGGAGCGCGCCGGCGGCGCCCTCACGGTCGTCAACCCGGCCACCGGCGCGAAGCTGCCCGTCCCGCCGCTGCCGTGCGCCGGGCCGCTCGTCGGGAGCCAGACCCAGACCGCGGAGAAGTGGAGCAAGACGGAGACATGGCACGAGGCGTACTGCTTCGCGTACCACCCGACGACGGGGAAGCACAAGGTGGTGCACGTCCCGTGCAGCTACGAACGGGTCTGCGAGTTCGACGCCGTCCATGTGCTCACGCTGGGGGAGGCGACGTGGCGGGAGGTGCCGGTTGGTCCGGGCGGCGCAAAGTGCAACCTCGCGGCCGGCATCGCCAGCGTCGACGGCAAGACATACTGGATCTGGGTCACGGCGAGCGGCGTCGCCAAGGTCGCGTCATTCGACCTCGAAGACGAGCACGTGGTCGTCTCCGCCACCCCGCGGCCGCCCGCGATGCCGCCCGGGCACAGCAGCTACCACCTGACGGAGGTGCGCGGGAGGCTGGGCTTTGTCACCCGTGGGCACGCCTCGGCCCAAGCGTGGGTCCTGGAGGAAGAAGGGCAGGGATGGAGTCGCCGGTACATCCTCGAGCAGCGTGTCCCGCTGCCGCACTTTGCGTACGCCGGCGAGTGCGTCCTCACGGTGCGCGACGGGGCGTCGTTTTACGCGCACCGGCGGAAAGATGCAGCGTCCTCGGGCAGGAGACTGCGTCGTGACGAAGACGACGGCGTCGTGCGCGTCGGGCACGAGGATGAGGGGAGACTTGTCGTGAACATGGGGGGCTACGTCGGAGACTACTACCGGACGTTTGCCTACGTCAAGACGATGGAGCCACTGCGAATTAGTTAGTTATAATTAATTAATTAATGTCTATTTTTTCTTTCGAGGGTGAAGGGAGTTTTATTGTATGATGATAGAGTTACAGTGTTGAAGCCACAAATCCTCAATACACGGTGATACTGAGCCCAAGCACACAACAGTAGTTCGCTCCGTGCGGTTATAATGAGCCAGTCGATGGCAACTCTATTCTGAGAGGGGTTAATCTTCAGAGGAAAAAACTCCCTAGTACCTAACAAATCCTTGATCTCCAACACAAGGTGGTCATAAGCTGATCTACACAGAGCATTATTGAAAAGACCGGACAAAGCCTTCAAGGAGTCCGACTGCACCACTACTGGAAGGTCCGAGTGTTGTATAGCTAAAGCCATGCCTTGCGTCAACGCATGTAGTTCCGCCTCCAGCGAATCGTTGCAGTGGAATATAAAACAATAAGCTGCGAAAAGGATTGTACCATCAGGGTTCCTTAGAACCATACCAGCTGCCGCAGAACCGTCATCTTGTTGGAAGGATCCATCCACCGAAAGCGCCGCCATCCCAGCTGCAGGCGCCGGCCATGGAGTTGTGGGGGGCCGGTCGACACTCGTGTTGGGTGTAGCCTCTAGGATAGGCATCTTGCCTTTTATAATCTCTTCAGTTGAGTACCTTCCAGCCAGTTTGATCGATTTATAGTAACTGTCCAAGTACTCAACATTGGAGAGAGCTGGCGTACTATCTTTTCCATGCATCAAATCATTGCGCATCTGCCAAATCCTCGACACCAACATAATTAGCATATCCCTGACATCTGCAGTGCACTTGCTCAACAAGGACAGTAGCCATTCCTTTCCAGAATCAAGAAGCATATCATCAGCTGGTAATGGCCATCGACGACGCATGTTCACCTAGAGGATTCTTGCATGCGTACATGCTACCAGCGCATGGTACGTGCTCTCTTCCTCAACACCACAAAGAGCGCATGTCGATCTCGTTGATAAGTGCCTAAACTGTTTGCACTTTTGTGTAGCTAGTGCACCTGTAACAATCCTCCAAGTGGTAATCTTCATTTTTTGTGATACATCAGATTTCCAGACGAAGTTCCACAAAGAGCGCTCCCCGTCCGGATTAGTACTGGATGAACTGTTGACAAAGACAATGCTGTGTTCCTGAGTTGCAATCCTGTAAGCACTCTTTACCGAAAACAGCCCGCTTTTTTCCGGGAACCGGGACAGAAAATCACCACGCTACCGGGGAGAAGTTCTGATTTTCAGAATATGCACCACATCCATAGGCCAGAAAAACTCATTCAGGTTGTCTACTCTCCAAGCACCGTTATCATCCAAGAATTCCCACACTCGATTTAGTCTGCAGTTCCCTTTAGGAGTAATTGGCCGGAACGAGTTAGGTCTCGGGATCCAAGGATACCTCCAGGTACATACCGAAGCACCATTTCCCACACGCCAAATTGCCCCTTTCTTAACCAGCTCAAGACCGTATAACATTCCCTTCCACACCTCTGAACCACTGTTTGGGAAGACAGTGTCCAATAACTGGCCATGTGGGTAATACTTAGCCTTTAATAATCTTGAGCACAAACTCTCGGGGGAATCCAGAAGCCTCCATGCTTGTTTGGCTAACAGAGCTTGATTGTACGATCTCATGTCGCGGAAGCCCATACCCCCCATGGATTTAGGGAGCCTCAACTTATCCCAGCTCATCCATGCCATCTTCCTTTTTCCCTTCTCAACGCCCCACCAGTATTGGCGAATCATATGTGTAAGTTCATCGCAAACCGATGCAGGAAGCTTGAACACGCTCATCACATAAGTAGGAATGGTCTGGGCAACGGCCTTGATGAGAATCTCTTTATTGCCTGAGGACATATATTGCTCACTCCAATCCACAAGCTGTAGGACCTTGAAGTAGATGTGTCTAGAGGGGGGGGGGTGATTAGACACTTAATGCTAAAGTTACAGTTTTTTAAGCTTTTTCGGTTTAAGTGGAGTTTAGGCACAATTTCAACATTCACAATACATATCAAGCAAGCATGCAAAGAGTATATAGGCAGCGGAAAGTAAAGCATGCAACTTGCAAGAATGTAAAGGGAAGGGTTTGGAGAATTCAAATGCAATTGGAGACACGGATGTTTTTCCCGTGGTTCGGATAGGTGGTGCTATCCTACATCCACGTTGATGGAGACTTCAACCCACGAAGGGTAACGGTTGCGCGAGTCCACGGAGGGCTCCACCCACAAAGGGTCCATGAAGAAGCAACCTTGTCTATCCCACCATGGCCATCGCCCACGAAGGACTTGCCTCACTAGCGGTAGATCTTCACGAAGTAGGCGATATCCTTGCCCTTACAAACTCCTTGGTTCAACTCCACAATCTTGTCGGAGGCTCCCAAGTGACACCTACCAATCTAGGAGACACCACTCTCCAAGAAGTAACAAATGGTGTGTTGATGATGAACTCCTTGCTCTTGTGCTTCAAATGATAGTCTCCCCAACACTCAACTCTCTCTCACAGGATTTGGATTTGGTGGAAAGAAGATTTGAGTGGAAAGCAACTTGGGGAAGGCTAGAGATCAAGATTCATATGGTAGGAATGGAATATCTTGGCCTCAACACATGAGTAGGTGGTTCTCTCTCAGAACATATGAGTTGGAAGTGTAGATGTGTTCTGATGGCTCTCTCCACGAGTGAAGAGGAGGTGGAGGGGTATATATAGCCTCCACACAAAATCCAACCGTTACACACAATTTACAAATCTCGATGGAACCGAATCAACAAACTCGGTCGGACCGAAATAGTAAACCTAGTGACCGTTAGAGATTTTCGGTGGGACCGACTGGATCAACTCGGTGGGACCGATGTGCTAGGGTTAGGGTAAATCCAAAACTCGGTTTGACCGATTACTCAAACTCGGTGGGACCAAGTTGGGTAATAAGTGAAACAGAGAGTTGGCCAAGCAAACTCGGTGGGGCCAATTGCATATCTCGGTGGGACCGAAAATATTGCAGTAGGTAATAGAGAGTTTGCAAGCCCATCTCGGTGAGACCGAGATCCCATCGGTGAAACCGAATTGATTAGGGTTTGGCAATGGCTATGACAAGTGAAACTCGGTGGCGCCGGATAGAAATAATCGGTAGGTCCGAGTTTGGCTTAAGTTTAGGTCATATGTGGAAGTGGGAAAGTAGCTGAGGATTTTGGAGCATATCATTAAGCACTTGAAGCAAGAGGCTCATTAAGCAACACCTCATCCCTCCTTGATAGTATTGGCTTTTCCTATGGACTCAATGTGATCTTGGATCACTAAAATGTAAAATGAAGAGTCTTGAGCTTTAAGCTTTAGCCAATCCTTTGTCCTTAGCATCTTGGAGAATTTCCCACAACCTTTAGTCCATGCCACTCCATTGTTGAACTTATCTGAAACATACTAGATAGAAACGTTAGTCCAACAAGAGATATGTTGTTATTAATTACCAAAACCACCTAGGGAGCACTTGTGCTTTCAATCTCCCCCTTTTTGGTAATTGATGGCAACATACATCAAAGCTTTAGATAAAGATATAAAGAACAGCAAGTAAAGCTTTGGAAGGACATGTAACAAGCATAGGCTCCCCCTACATGTATGCACTCATGTAAATGTGAAATATAGAGGCATGTGAGAGCATAACCATGACAAAGTAGGCAATGTGTTACATGTATCTTAGCCATATGCATCAGAGCAAAAGATTATCAAGAAAAATACCTTCATGCTCATCAGTCCTTCTTGCAAACAGTATGTACATAAGCAAGAATTCCTCATACTCATGATTTTGATGCATACACTTACCTTGTAGTCTTTAGCTGGCTTAGGATGGAATGAACCTGCACAAACAAGGTTAGATAACACAGGTACCTCCACTAGCCAGAGCGAACCAAAGAAGCCACAAGAGTACCAAGACTGGGATGACATGTAGAGAGTGAGTACAAGGTACCACAATGGATTCAACATGTCCCCAAGAGTAAAGATATGCAATGAATTTGACTGATTTCTTTCCCTTAGGTGTCTTGCTCCCCCTGAATCTTTCATGGGATATTGGGAGAAGATAGGGAACAGAAAATCAGAGCTGAAAGATACAAATGGATAGAACTTAATGCAAATAAGCACATATGAACATGTCTTTCCCCCAAAAAGACATGTGACATCTCT
Source organism: Triticum dicoccoides (assembly GCF_002162155.2). NCBI lineage: Eukaryota > Viridiplantae > Streptophyta > Magnoliopsida > Poales > Poaceae > Triticum > Triticum dicoccoides. The sequence goes on along the minus strand of NC_041392.1, from coordinate 590,196,203 downwards.
CCTCTTGAACATCAAGCATCTGGGATCCTTGAGTATTCTCTCCCCTGGAAATCTCTTTCTCCCCCTTAATACTTTCTCCCTTGTAGGTGATAAGCTTTGATGTGATCTCTCTCTCCCCCTTTGACATCAATTTCCAAGAAGGGCTTTCTGGAATCCGTCGTATAGGTTTGGTCCTTGAGACTCAGCACAAAGCAATGGATAAAACTGTGATGCTTGTAGTGGACAAGATTCATTGAGTGGAGCTGGATCAGAAGAAATATAGAACAAGTGGCAAACTATTTTTCCTGTTGCGAAGTCGGTGGCACCGAGTGGCATGTTTCGGTGGTACCGAAAAGATTCGGTTGGACCGAAAACTACAAGTCGGTGAAACTGAGTTCAACACAGAGAAAAACACTTGTCACCTCAGCTCACTAAACATGTAGGATCTCACAAAGATTTGCAATGAATTGAATGCAGAAAATGCAGAACAAAAACAAAAAGAAAAGAGAAGAAACTGAAAGATCTAGATGAAGAACACAAGAGAACTTCATCTAGAGTTGGGCGGTGACATAGTCACCTATGTTAGAGTATATTGACTTAGGAGTCAAGTGAGAACACTTGATCATAGGTCATACTCATCGTTTAAGCTCAAAATGGGGTTACCATTTTTCGTTTAAGCATCTTGATGTATTCACATCTTGTTGAGTTGCTTTGACTCATGTCTTGGAGTAAAGCTTCTCTAAGATGGAATAACGTACCTTGGGTGGTGGTGTGGGTCTTTCTCATGTAGTTGAACTTGTGTGGGTGCTCAAGGTTGATGTAGCTCATCAAGAGTTGGGAGCACCACTTGGAGTTTGAGTTCATCTACCTACATGGGTTAGTTCTTGCAAGGAAGAGCACTTGTGTATCCAAAAATGACAATCATGAAGCTCAACATAGAATTTGTCAAAGGATATGTTTGAATGGTTTTGTGCTTCCTTGTCTTCAACCACCATTGTGTAGAGACTCGGTGATGTAGAGATTGCTCAAGATGTGAGTGAGTCGCAATCTCATGGAATTAGATTCAACCAAGCACCTACATGGGTTAGACAACATGCAAGGTACAAATATATCCAAGACATAAGATAGTCATCATAAGAGATATATCATGGATTAGTCATAAGCTCATGTCTTGCATGTATCCAATGGAGTTCCTACTCCAAGTTCGAAGCATCAATAATGTTCAATTCACCTCTCAACCTGCAAAATACTTTCTCATCAAGAGGTTTAGTAAATATATCCGCTAATTGCTTATCGGTGCGAACACGCTTAAGATCAATATCACCCTTAGCAACATGGTCTCGAATGAAATGATGACGAACTTCAATATGCTTAGTTCGAGAATGTTGTACAGGATTATGACCAATTTTGATAGCACTTTCATTGTCACAAAGCAGTGGAACATGTTTCACATAGATCCCATAATCTTTAAGAGTTTGGGTCATCCAAAGTAATTGAGCACAACATGAACCAGCGGCAATGTATTCCGCTTCGGCGGTGGATAAGGATACTGAGTTTTGTTTCTTGGAAGACCAAGACACAAAAGATCTACCAAGAAATTGACAAGTACCCGAAGTGGACTTTCTATCAACCTTGTCTCCGGCATAATCCGAGTCGGAATAGCCAACAAGATCAAAAGAAGACCTCTTAGGATACCAAATGCCAAAGTTTGGTGTATGAATTAAGTATCTCACTATCCTTTTCACGGCCTTAAGATGACATTCTTTAGGAGCAGCTTGATAACGTGCACACATGCACACACTTAGCATAATGTCGGGACGTGAAGCACATAGGTATAACAAGGAACCAATCATAGAGCGATAAACCTTTTGATCAACCGGTTCACCATCTTTGGTAAAATCAAGATGTCCACTAGTAGGCATGGGTGTAGGCATACCTTTGCATTCTTGCATATTGAACTTCTTGAATAAGTCCTTGGTGTACTTCGTTTGAGAGACAAATGTACCTTCCTTAGTTTGCTTGATTTGCAAACTGAGAAAGAATTTGAGTTCACTCATCATAGACATCTCAAACTTCTCTGACATTAGCTTTCCAAACTTTTCACTAAAGAGAGGGTTAGTTGAACCAAATATGATATCATCAACATAAATTTGGCATACAAATAGTTCTCCATTAACCCTTTTAGTAAAAAGAGTAGAATCAATTTTACCAATTTCAAAACCACTTGCAATAAGGAACTTGGTCAAGCATTTATACCATGCTCTAGGAGCTTGTTTAAGACCATAAAGAGCTTTGTGAAGTTTGTAAACATGATTTGGTTTCTTGGGATTGATAAAGCCGGGAGGTTGTTTGACATAAACTTCCTCCTCTATTTCACCATTTAGAAAAGCACTTTTAATGTCCATTTGGTACAAGGTGATATTATGGTGATTAGCATAGGCAAGTAAGATGCCAATGGACTCAAGTCTAGCAACGGGAGCATATGTCTCACCATAGTCCATACCTTCGACTTGTGTGTACCCTTGGGCGACGAGACGTGCTTTGTTGCGAACCACTTGCCCATCTTCATCTTGCTTGTTGCGAAACACCCATTTGGTACCAATGATGTTATGGTTGTTGTCGGGCTTCTCAACCAATGTCCAAACTTGGTTTCTCTCAAAGTTGTGTAGCTCTTCATGCATAGCATTTATCCAATCCGGATCTTCCAATGCTTCTTCAACCTTCATAGGTTCAATGCTAGAGATGAATGAATAGTTTTCACAAAAGTTAGCTAAACGAGTTTTTGAGCGAGTGATTCTCCCGGTTTGAATATCATTGTAGATTTGCTTGACGGGATGATCTTTGGAAATTCTTGCTCGAACTCGTGAGAGCTTTTGCTTGGGTCTTCGTTGAACATCTTCTTCATCTTGTTCTTCTTCTTGGCCTTCTTCATTGTTGACGTTGTCGTTCTCTTGTCGTGGTGGAGAAGGAGGTTGTTGATGTTCGTCTTGATGCATTTCCTTGTCTTCTTCATCTTGGTGTGTCCCACTTGTGGATGCTTCTGTATCAATTCTTGGTTCACCTTGTCGTGAAGTAGAAGCTTCCACTTGGACGGACGAGGTACTCTCCTTCACCTCCGTTGGACGAATTTTGCCAATAGACAAGTCTTGGATTGCTTCTGAAGGGTCTTTGTCTCCGGTGAGGAGCTCGTATGTCGTCTTGCCGAGTAGCTTGTGAAGATACAAGCGATTTGTTGCATGACAAGCTGTCTCAACCGCTTCTGCCCAAAAGTGCTTCGGCGTCTTGTACTCATCAAGCATCGTTCTCGCCATTTCGATGAGCGTCCGGTTCTTCCTCTCAATAACTCCATTTTGTTGAGGTGTGTACGTAGCCGAGAACTCGTGTGAAATCCCTTCTTCGTTAAGAAAGGTGTCCACATTTGCATTCTTGAACTCCGTTCCGTTGTCACTCCGAACCTTCTTGATCTTCACGTCAAACTGATTTTGGGCCTTCCTAGCGAAGTTTTTGAAGATCTTCTGGACCTGCGACTTGTCATCAAGAAAGAACACCCACGTAAATCTTGAAAAATCATCAACTATATCTAGACCAAAAGAATTTCCACCGAGACTCTTGTAGGCGTTGGGACCAAAAAGATCCATATGAAGTAGCTCGAGTGGCCTCCTTGTGGTCATGATGTTCTTCACGGGATGCCTTCCTCCAACCTGTTTACCTGCTTGACAAGCACTACAAAGTCTATCCTTATCAAATATGACATCGTTAACTCCAAGGATATGATTTCCTTTAATAAGCTTGTCAAGGTTTCTCATGCCAACGTGACCTAGTCGTCCATGCCACAACCAACCTTTTGAGGATTTAGCAATAAAGCAAGTTTTAGGTTGTGCCTTTTTAGAGAAATCGACAATGTAAAGATCACCTCTACGTATACCGGTAAAGACCATTTTATGATTGTCTCGACGAAACACTTGGCAATCTACCTTAGTAAGTAGGACATTCAAACCGAAATCAGCAAGTCTAGATACTGAAAGTAAGTTGTAGCCGAGAGATTCAACGAGCATGACATTTTGAATGGAACTATCATGTGAGATGGCCACCTTACCAAGGCCAACCACTTTACCCTTTGAATTATCACCAAAGGTGACATATTTTTGAGGGTCATCATTTTCAGCAAGCTCACGGAACATCTCTTCATCTCCGGTCATATGATCAGTACATCCACTATCAAGAACCCATTCCTTTCCTCCTGACACATATCCCCGAAGATTTGCCATAAGACCAAAATGTCTCATTGCATCATCAAGATCGAAGTCACTATCATCATCATCATCATCATAGTATCCATGTTCACCATGATCTTGTGACTCATCATTTCCTAGAGAGGGTAATTCATTAGATAAATGATCATCAAAGTGGTCACCTTTATGAATTCTTATAGCTTCGGATATAATGATTCCAACATCTCCTTTAGCACGCTTGAGATTGGTAAGCTCAAATAGACAATCACCAAAACTAGGATCACTAGAGTTCATCTTACTCAAGGCAATAGATTTATGGAGAATTTCATCCAAATTTTTCAAGGAATGATCGGGAAATTGTTCCTCAAGAAATTTCCATATAGTATAGGCACAATTAAGAGTAGGCAAACTAGCAATCAAATTTTTGGGCAATCCTCTAATGATAAGCTCAATAGTTCTAAGATTGCGAATTATGTCAATATCTTCATCTAGGGTAGGATGCAAAGGGTCAATATGAGGTGCACAAGGGCTAGCAATATACTTGTTCAAATGATATTGATTGAAAATTACAAGCATCTCATTTTTCCACTCATGAAAATACTCTCCATCAAGAATAGGCACTCTATGTCTAAGTCTCCCTAAAGTAGACACATCCATCTTCCTCCAATGGTGATTAAACCAAGGCAATGGAGACCAAAGCTCTGATACCACTTGTAGGACCTTGAAGTAGATGTGTCTAGAGGGGGGTGATTAGACACTTAATGCTAAAGTTGCAGTTTTTAAAGCTTTTTTGGTTTAAGTGGAGTTTAGGCACAATTTCAACATTCACAATACATATCAAGCAAGCATGCAAAGAGTATATAGGCAGTGGAAAGTAAAGCATGCAACTTGCAAGAATGTAAAGGGAAGGGTTTGGAGAATTCAAATGCAATTGGAGACACGGATGTTTTTCCCGTGGTTCGGATAGGTGGTGCTATCCTACATCCACGCTGATGGAGACTTCAACCCACGAAGGGTAACGGTTGCGCGAGTTCAGGAGGGCTCCACCCACGAAGGGTCCACGAAGAAGCAACCTTGTCTATCCCACCATGGCCATCGCCCACGAAGGACTTGCATAACTAGCGGTAGATCTTCACGAAGTAGGCGATCTCCTTGCCCTTACAAACTCCTTGGTTCAACTCCACAATCTTGTCGGAGGCTCCCAAGTGACACCTAGCCAATCTAGGAGACACCACTCTCCAAGAAGTAATAAATGGTGTGTTGATGATGAACTCCTTGCTCTTGTGCTTCAAATGATAGTCTCCCCAACACTCAACTCTCTCTCACAGGATTTGGATTTGGTGGAAAGAAGATTTGAGTGGAAAGCAACTTGGGGAAGGATAGAGATCAAGATTCATATGGTAGGAATGGAATATCTTGGCCTCAACACATGAGTAGGTGGTTCTCTCTCAGAACATATGAGTTGGAAGTGTAGATGTGTTCTGATGGCTCTCTCCACGAGTGAAGAGGAGGTGGAGGGGTATATATAGCCTCCACACAAAATCCAACCGTTACACACAATTTACAAATCTCGATGGGACCGAATCAACAAACTCGGTCGGACCGAAATAGTAAACCTAGTGACCGTTAGAGATTTTCGGTGGGACCGACTGGATCAACTCGGTGGGACCGATGTGCTAGGGTTAGGGTAAATCCAAAACTCGGTTTGACCGATTACTCAAACTCGGTGGGACCAAGTTGGGTAATAAGTGAAACAGAGAGTTGGCCAAGCAAACTCGGTGGGGCCAATTGCATATCTCGGTGGGACCGAAAATATTGCAGTAGGTAACAGAGAGTTTGCAAGCCCATCTCGGTGAGACCGAGATCCCATCGGTGAGACCGAATTGATTAGGGTTTGGCAATGGCTATGACAAGTGAAACTCGGTGGCGCCGGATAGAAATAATCGGTAGGTCCGAGTTTGGCTTAGGTTTAGGTCATATGTGGAAGTGGGAAAGTAGCTAAGGATTTTGGAGCATATCATTAAGCACTTGAAGCAAGAGGCTCATTAAGCAACACATCATCCCTCCTTGATAGTATTGGCTTTTCCTATGAACTCAATGTGATCTTGGATCACTAAAATGTAAAATGAAGAGTCTTGAGCTTTAAGCTTTAGCCAATCCTTTGTCCTTAGCATCTTGGAGAATTTCCCACAACCTTTAGTCCATGCCACTCCATTGTTGAACTTATCTGAAACATACTAGATAGAAACGTTAGTCCAACAAGAGATATGTTGTCATTAATTACCAAAACCACCTAGGGAGCACTTGTGCTTTCACAAGCCTCTTCCGCAACCGATCTTGAGTAGTTTCAAATCTATCTTTGTGCATTCTTCCTTCAGGGACCGGCAAGCCCAAGAATTTTGGTTCAAAAACATCCTGAGTAATCTCCAACACATTCTTTACCTCCTGTATAACATTAGGCTGGCAATGATTCGAGAAGAGGATAGAACACTTGGACGGATTGATCAGTTGTCCCGTCGCTGACGCATACGTGTTCAACAAACCTTTTACCAAAGTTGCCTGCTGCTCTGTCACATGGAAGAACAGGAGAGAGTCATCTGCAAATAGAAGATGAGAAATCTCTGGAGCACTTCTGCTGATTTTGACCCCCTGAAGATCATCCTCCCTTGTAGCCTTCTTTATGAGAGAAGAAAGGGCATCAACTACAAAAAGGAAGAGAAAGGGGGACAACAGATCACCTTGAGGAGCCCCCTAGAGGGGGTGAACGCCTCCAATAACTTGCCATTAAATTTTACCGGATATTTCATCGAAGACACACATGCCATCACACGAGAGATCCATGTCTGAGAAAAGCCCCATTTAGCTAAAGCCTTCTCCAAAAACTCCCAATCCACCCAATCATAGGCCTTGGATAGATCAAGCGTATATGCACATAAGGCGAGAGAATTGTTTTTTGCTTCCTGGATATGATGAATACACTCAAAGGCAATGATGGAATTGTCAGATATGAGCCTCCCTGGAATAAAAGCGCTTTGATTTTCCGAAATGAGTCCAGCCAGGAGAGGTCGTAATCTGTTTACCATGCATTTAGAAACAACCTTATACACCACATTACACAGGCTAATTGGTCTGAAGTCCTTTAGTTCCTTAGGATGGGGTATGTTTGGAATCAGTACGATCGTCGTGTCATTAACTCCATTCACTAGTAGAAAAAGAGCCATTTGTCCCGGTTCATAAGGCCCATATGTCCCGGTTGGGGAACCGGGACTAAAGGGTCGTTAGTAATGCCCTAAGCCTTTAGTCCCGGTTCTTATACTAACCGGGACAGATGGGCCTCCACCTGGCCGCTCCAGCGAGTCCAGGCACGAGGGCCTTTGGTCCCGGTTGGTAGCACCAACTGGGACCAATAAGCTTCCACGCGTCAGCATTTCAGGGGCTGCTTTTTTTAAAGGAGGTGGTTTAGGGGTTTTGGGGGTTAATTTAGGTTGGTATAGGTAGCTAATAGAGAGATGTGTCCTTTCTTATCTCCGTGCTACTGCTACTGTTATGCCTAAACATGACTTAGATTGAAGTGAGGCAACATGTGGTGCATGTCGAAAGTAATACTAATCCTAACTTGATCAAGTTTGGATTGTACTACTTTCTGTTGGGGAACATAGTAATTTCAAAAAAAATCCTACGCACGCGCAAGATCATGGTGATGCATAGCAACGAGAGGGGAGAGTGTTGTCCACGTACCCTCGTAGACCAAAAGCGGAAGCGTTAGCACAACGCGGTTGATGTAGTCGTACGTCTTCACGATCCGACCGATCAAGTACCAAACACACGGCACCTCCGAGTTCTGCACATGTTCAACTCGATGACGTCCCTCGAACTCCGATCCAGTCGAGTGTTGAGGGAGAGTTTCGTCAGCACGACGGCGTGGTGACGATGATGATGTTCTACCGACGTAGGGCTTCGCCTAAGCACCACTACGATATGATCGAGGTGGATTATGGTGGAGGGGGGCACTGCACACGGCTAAGAGATCAAGAGATCAATTGTTGTGTCTTTGGGGTGCCCCCTGCCCCCGTATATAAAGGAGTGGAGGAGGGGGAGGGCCGGCCCTCTCTATGGCGCGCCCTAGGGGAGTCCTACTCCCACCGGGAGTAGGATTCCCCTTTTCCTAGTAGAACTAGGAGCCCTTCCATGTAGTAGGAGTAGGAGGGAAGGAAAGGGAAGGGAAAAAGATAAGGAAGGAAGGGGGTGCCCCCCTGCCTAGTCCAATTCGGACCAGCCCATGGGGAGGGGTGCGGCCACCCTTTGAGGCCTTTCTCTCCTTTCCCGTATGGCCCATTAAGGCCCAATATGAATTCACGTAACTCCCCGATACTCCCAAAAATACCCGAATCACTCAGAACTTTCCGATGTCCGAATATAGTCGTCCAATATATCGATATTTACGTCTACACCATTTCGAGACTCCTCGTCATGTCCCCGATCTCATCCGGGACTCCGAACTCCTTCGGTACATCAAAACACATAAACTCATAATATAACCGTCATCGAACTTTAAGCGTGCGGACCCTACGGGTTCGAGAACTATGTAGACATGACCGAGACACGTCTCCGGTCAATAACCAATAGCAGAACCTGGATGCTCATATTGGCTCCTACATATTCTACGAAGATCTTTATCGGTCAAACCGCATAACAACATACGTTGTTCCCTTTGTCATCGGTATGTTACTTGCCCGAGATTCGATCGTCGGTATCTCAATACCTAGTTCAATCTCGTTACCGGCAAGTCTCTTTACTCGTTCCATAACACATCATCCCACAACTAACTCATTAGTTGCTATGCTTGCAAGGCTTATAGTGATGTGCATTACCGAGTGGGCCCAGAGATACCTCTCCGACAATCGGAGTGACAAATCCTAATCTCAAAATACGCCAACCCAACAAGTACCTTCGGAGACACCTGTAGAGCACCTTTATAATCACCCAGTTATGTTGTGACGTTTGGTAGCACACAAAGTGTTCCTCCGGTAAACAGGAGTTGCATAATCTCATAGTCATAGGAACATGTATAAGTCACGAAGAAAGCTATAACAACAAACTAAACGATCAAGTGTTATGCTAACGAAATGGGTCAAGTCAATCACATCATTCTCTAATGATGTGACCCCGTTAATCAAATGACAACTCATGTCTATGGCTAGGAAACTTAACCATCTTTGATTCAACGAGCTAGTCAAGTAGAGGCATACTAGTGACATATTGTTTGTCTATGTATTCACACATGTATTATGTTTCTGGTTAATACAATTCTAGCATGAATAATAAACATTTATCATGATATAAGGAAATAAATAATAACTTTATTATTGCCTCTAGGGCATATTTCCTTCACTTTCGACATGCACCACATGCATGTTGCCTTCCTTTCAATCCAATCCATGTTCATTTCACTCGCTGATATATAATAACTCTTCATGCTCGCATCATATATAATAACAAGTCTACTAATCATCATCATACAACTTCTACTCGTTATTAATAACAAGTCATACGATCATCATCATCATAGTCATCGAACCAGCCCTACTTAATTGTTCTTAGCACATGATCATCGGTATTAGGTAGGACCTAAATACCCTCTTTAAGGTAAAATAGCATAAAACAATATAGACCCTGACTCTCCATTATGGAGAATGGAGATCATCCTGTCTTCAATTCTTGCGCTTCGCTTCCTTTTGCTTCCAAGAACCTCCTTACGACTATCCATATATTTTTTCCATCCTTTGATTTGCATGCCTCCATTCCTTTTAGAAATCCGGTATGGACAATTGAGATTCGTAGGATGACCTGGCTGTATGTTCAAAACATTAAGGCTACCTTTCTGATACATCAAATGAGTCACACAATTCTCTGGGATTATCTGTTGAAAAACATAGTAATAACTTCATAGTTAGCAATTATGTACTAGTTTTAGAAGTATGCAAAAGATGCACGGATGTCATAATAGTAAAAAATCTTACCAGGGTATCTCCATGGTAGTTACCGTAGTTCAACACATGCACTAGTGGCACGTATTGACCATAATGTTGAGGAGTTTGATTGTAGATATTGTAATTCTCAATGTAAGTACAAAATCCGACCAGATGATTTTTCTCCTTGTAAGTTAATTCGGAGCCATTGGTGTAGTGGGTTTTGTTTACCATCTCCCGCACATTCTTTGAAGAATGAAAATAAGCTGTCAATGGAAGTAAGCTGTCAACTATTTTGAAATAAACAATATAAATTAGCTAATAACTATGTTTGAGAAACTCACATAGCGGTAGAATTGGAGGCATATCAACAAGGACCCAAATCTCCAAATTGTCTTGCTCGATTTCAAGATCACCAAGATCCATGGTGACAAGCATACCCTCATCAAAACCATACATCTTGCAAAGTGCTTCCCATTTTTTGCAACCAGAATGGGTTACGCTCTCAGAATTGTACAACTTTACTTCAAAATCCGCATCATGATGAGTCCTTAGGTGAATTTTCTTTGTTTCAAAACTTCCATGGTCTTCAAAACCCATCCTCTCCAAGACATAGCGCCTTGCATGGCATGGGAGAAGCTACTCGAATTGTAAAAGATGAAAATTACACGTTGAAATAGTTGTAGTAATGCTTAATTACGAGAAAACACTTGTCGTCCTTGCATACCGTTTCAACATCGAAGGTCTCCTCGAGCTTAATGTTGAAGCGCCGATCATCGTCCAGGTGAGGCCTATCGCACAGACCTCAATCATCGTGGCACCAGCTGCACTCCCCCAGGAGACTTTCGTCGTCTGATGACGACATTTCCTACGTTCACAATTCAAAGATTAAACTTGTACAATTAAATATATGTACTACAAAAACTAAATTAGATCATTATTATTCATCATGGGCTGACTATCGGTCTGTCGAGTCTTTTCTTGAAAACTCTCAGCTCACGTGGTGTATATATTCGACTCTCGGTGATGGTCGCTCCTCACTTCGTCCCCGAGTGCATTACACCAAAATGTCTAGCACACGGGAACGAAGGAGAAGCGACCCCCACGACAACAGTCGGGATTCTTCGTCCTCTCATATATATGTGGTGGAACTCTCCCTCACTGATTCCTCTCTGACATTTGCGACCGTCGGTGATGGTCGTTACTCCTTCTTCCCCTAGTGCATAACAAAGGTCTAGCACCTGGAGAAGAAGGAGAAACGACCCCCACGACAATTGTCGGGATTCTTCGTCCTCTCATATATATATATATGGTGAAACTCTCCCTCACTGATTCCTCTCTGACATTTGCGACCGTCGGTGATGGTCGTTACTCCTTCTTCCCCTAGTGCATAACAAAGGTCTAGCACCCAGAGAACAAGGAGAAACGACCCCCACGACAACAGTCGGGCTTCTTTGTCCTCTCATATATGGTGGAGACTCGATAGACTTAAAGTCAACCCGAAATATCGTTTAATTATCTTTCTAAAAAGGGATTTGGCTGGTCTCACCTCGAGGTCGGAGGGGGTCTGTGACGGGGACGACGGCGGGGATGATGGAGGGGGGCTCCTAGATTTCCGTGAAAACAAAAACCCTATAAGCTATCAACTAATCATATGCATACGCCTTGCATAGTGCTCTCCATTTTTAGCATTCAAAGTAGGAGTAGTTTTCCAGTTTGAGCATTCAATAAGCAAAATCAAATCGCAAAATAAAGTAGTATTCAAATTAGGATGCATTCAATTATAAGCAAAACTACATCATCTCTTGCGTCCGTACATCGTCGAATATTATCACTAATACACCTCGAATACTGTCATACATATAACATCGCTAGTACAGCTAGAACCGTAGCGCCCGACGGGTATCGGCACGGGCGGTGGACACCCAAAGAGAAGGAACCATCACATGATCGCTCTAGTGAGATCCCTGAAGAACCTGCCAGGTATTGTCGGACCTGCCCTCCAACGCAACCATGTAGCGACGGACGTGCTCGTCCTCCTCGCTGACACGGTAACATACCACCTCCGCGGTGTCCGGAAGCCTCGGCACAGTCACTGGCCCACGCGGCCGCCACCAAACAAGGATCGGGTCAACGACGGGCTGGCTCCTCACCAACCTACGCCCCCCCCGGAAGGTAGCACATCCCAAAACCATCCTGGCGGGGCCCAGTCCCGGACATGGCCCCTCTGATCAAGCCGGCCTCCTCCGCTGAGTCGACGACGAGGATGCGGGATAGGCATCGTCGACGTTGATGCGGGAATAATTGCTTTAACTAAAAAATAAACTAGTTCTATTAATTTTCTTGCTAAAAATAAACTACTACTATAGTAAAATAAACTAGTTTTATTAAATCAAGTAGTTCAACTACTAATCACTTACTATAAATAGAATAAAGTAGTACTTACTAAAAATAAACTACTTCTATATATAGTAAAATAAAGTAGTTTTATTAAATCAACTAGTTCAACTACTAATTAATTAAGCACTTACTATAAATAAAGTAGTTTTATTAAATCAACTAGTTCAACTACTAATTAAGCATTTACTATAAATAAACTAGTTTAACTACTTCAACTACTAATTAACCACCTCCGTGGTGTCCGGAAGAAGAAGAAAAAGAGGAGAAGAAGAAAGGATTAATAGAGAAGAAGATAAAAGAAAAAAAGAACAAAAAAAGAGGAGAAGAAGAAAGGTATTCTATTTTTTCTTCTTCTCCTTTATTCCTTTCTTCTTCTCCTCTTTTTTCCTCTTCTTCCTCTCCTCTTCTTCTCCTTCTTCCTCTCCTGCTTCTTTTTCTTCTTCTTCTTCCTTCTTCCTTCTTCATCTTTTCTTCCTTTTCCTTATTTTCCTTTTTCCTCTACACTAACCTAAAATGCACTAAACTAAAATCGATATCTACTAACATTAATCTAAATAAAAAATTAATACATATATGAAAAAAGGGGC
>NC_041392.1:590171006-590182729 GCF_002162155.2 Triticum dicoccoides | reverse complement strand
CGGAGGGCGACGATGACGGTGATGGGGGGCGGAGGGCGACGGTGGAGGGAGACGGCGGGGGGCGGAGGGCGACGACGACAGCGACGGGGGCAGCTCGAGGGCGGCAGAGGGCGACGACGACGGGGGGCGGCTCGGGGGCGGAGGGCGGGGACAAGCCCAGCTTATATACCCAGAGCATTGGTTCCGGTTCGTGGCAATAACTGGGACCAATGCCCCCCTTTATTCCCGGTTGGTGCCACGAACCGGGACCAAAGGTCAGTTTTCGGCAGCCCAAAAGGTGGGAAGCGGCGGCCTTTGGTCCCGATTCGTGGCACCAACCGGTACCAAAGGGGGGCATTCGTACCGGTTGGTGCCACGAACCGGTTCCAATGCCCCCCTTTAGTCCCGGTTGGTGGCACCAACCGGGACCTGCTACCTCTTGAGCACTGTGTTGGATTTCCCCGAAGAGGAGATGATGATGCAGCAAAGTAGCGTAAGTATTTCCCTCAGTTTTTGAGAACCAAGGTATCAATCCAGTAGGAGGCTACGCGCGAGTCCCTCGTACCTACACAAAAACAATAGCTCAACGCAACCAACGCGCTTAGCGGTTGTCAATCCCTTCACGGTCACTAACGAAAGTGAGATCTGATAGAGATGATAAATAATATTTTTGGTATTTTTGGTATAGAGATGCAAAGTAAAAAGTAAAAGCAAAGCAATAATAAAGTGATGGAGATTGATATGATGAGAAAGAGACCCGGGGGCCATAGGTTTCACTAGTGGCTTCTCTCAAGAGCATAAGTATTCTACGGTGGGTGAACAAATTACTATTGAGCAATTGACAGAATTGAGCATAGTTATAGACAAGTAGACCGACTCCTGCATGCATCTACTACTATTACTCCACTCATCGACCGCTATCCAGCATGCATCTAGAGTATTAAGTTAAAAACAGAGTAACGCCTTAAGCAAGATGACATGATGTAGAGGGATAGTTTCATGCAATATGATAAAAACCCCATCTTGTTATCCTCGATGGCAATGATACAATACGTGCCTTGCTTCCCCTTCTGTCACTGGGAAAGGACACCGCAAGATCGAACCCAAAGCTAAGCACTTCTCCCATGGCAAGAAAAACCAATCTAGTAGGCCAAACCAAACTGATAATTCGAAGAGACTTGCAAATATAACCAATCATACATAAAAGAATTCAGAGAAGATTCAAATATTATTCATGGATAGACTTGATCATAAACCCACAATTCATCGATCTCAACAAACACACCGCAAAAAGAAGATTACATTGAATAGATCTCCACGGGAGAGGGGAAGAACATTGTATTGAGATCCAAAAAGAGAGAAGAAGCCATCTAGCTACTAACTATGGACCCGTAGGTCTGAAGTAAACTACCCACACTTCATCGGAGGGGCTTGGATGGTGATGTAGAAGCCCTCCGTGATCGATGCCCCCTCTGGCGGAGCTCCGGAACAGGCCCCAAGATAGGATCTCGTGGATACAGAAAGTTGCGGCGGTGGAATTAGGTTTTTGGCTCCGTCCCCCATCGTTTGGGGGTACGTGGATATATATAGGAGGAAGAAGTACGTCGGTGGAGCTTCGAGGGGCCCACGAGGCAGGGGGCGCGCCCTCCACCCTCGTGACTGCCTCGTGGCTTTCTTGACGGAGGGTCCAAGTCTCCTGGATCTTATCTGATGAGAAAATCACATTTCCGAAGGTTTCATTCCGTTTGGACTCCGTTTGATATTCTGTTTCTCTGAAACACTGAAATAGGCAAAAACAACAATTCTGGGCTGGGCCTCCGGTTAATAGGTTAGTCCCAAAAATAATATAAAAGTGGAAAATAAAGCCCAATATAGTCCAAAACAGTAGATAATATAGCATGGAGCAATCAAAAATTATAGATACGTTGGAGACGTATCAAGCATCCCCAAGCTTAATTCCTGCTCGTCCTCAAGTAGGTAAATGATAAAAACAGAATTTTTGATGCAGAGTGCTACTTGGCATAATTTTAATGTAATTCTTCTTAATTGTGGTATGAATATTCAGATCTGAAAGATTCAAGACAAAAGTTCATATTGACATAAAAATGATAATACTTCAAGCATACTAACTAAGCAATTATGTCTTCTGAAAATAACATGGCCAAAGAAAGTTCATCCCTACAAAATCATATAGTTTAGTCATGTTTCATTTTCGTCACACAAGAATGTTCTCATCATGCACAACCCCGATGACAAGCCAAGCAATTGTTTCATACTTTAGTAATCTCAAACCTATAAACTTTCACGCAATATATGAGCGCGAGCCATGGACATAGCACTATGGGTGGAATAGAATATAATGAGGGGGGTTATGTGGAGAAGACAAAAAAGGAGAAAGTCTCACATCAACGAGGCTAATCAATGGGCTATGGAGATGCCCACCAATTGATGTTAATGCAAGGAGTAGGGATTGCCATGCAACGGATGCACTAGAGCTATAAATGTATGAAAGCTCAACAAAAGAAACTAGTGGGTGTGCATCCAACTTGCTTGCTCACGAAGACCTAGGGCACTTGAGGAGGCCCATTGTTGGAATATACAAGCCAAGTTCTATAATGAAAAATTCCCACTAGTATATGAAAGCGATAACATGAGAGACTCTCTACTATGAAGATCATGGTGCTACTTTGAAGCACAAGTGTGATAAAAGGATAGTAACATTGTCCCTTCTCTCTTTTTTCTCTCATTTTTTGGGCCTTTTCTTTTTTATATGGCCTTTCTCTCTCTTTTTTGGGCCTTCTCTTTTTTATGGCCTTTCTCTTTTTTTGTTCCTCACTTGGGACAATGCTCTAATAATGATGATCATCACACTTCTATTTATTTACAACTCAATGATTACAACTCGATACTAGAACAAAGATGACTCTATATGAATGCCTCCGGCGGTGTACCGGGATATGCAATGAACCAAGAGTGACATGTATGAAAGAATTATGAACGGTGGCTTTGCCACAAATACTATGTCAACTACATGATCATGCTAAGCAATATGACAATGGTGAATGTGTCATGATGAACGAAATGATGGAAAGTTGCATGGCAATATATCTCGGAATGGCTATGGAAATGCCATAATAGGTAGGTATGGTGGCTGTTTTGAGGAAGATATAAGGAGGTTTATGTGTGAAAGAGCATATCATATCACGGGGTTTGGATGTACCGGCGAAGTTTGTGCCAACTCTCAATGTGAGAAAGGGCAATGCACGATACCGAAGAGGCTAGCAAGGATGGAAGGGTGAGAGTGCGTATAATCCATGGACTCAACATTAGTCATAAATAACTCACATACTTATTGCAAAAATCTACAAGTCATCAAAAACCTCGGCACTACGCACTTGCTCCTAGGGGGATAGATTGGTAGGAAAAGACCATCACTTGTCCCCGACCGCCACTCATAAGGAAGACAATCAAATAACACCTCATGTTTCAAATTCGTTGCATAACGTTTACCATACATGCATGCTACGGGACTTGCAAACTTCAACACAAGTATTTCTCAATTTCACAACTACTCAACTAGCATGACTTTGATATTATTACCTCCATATCTCAAAACAATCATCAAGCATCAAACTTTTCTTAGTATTCAACACACTCATACGAAAGTTTTATTATTAATCTTGCATACCAAGCATATTAGGATTTTAAGCAAATTACCATGCTATTAAGACTCTCAAAATAATCTAAGTGAAGCATGAGAGCTCAATAGTTTCTATAAAACAAGTCCACCACCTTTCTCTAAAAGATATTAGTGAAGCACTAGAGCAAAACTATAAAGCTCAAAAGATATAAGTGAAGCACATAGAGTATTCTATCAAATTCCAAATCATGTATGGCTCTCTCAAAAGGTGTGTAAAACAAGGATGATTGTGGTGGACTAACAAGCAAAGACTCAAATAATAAAAGATGCTCCAAGCAAAACACATATCATGTGGTGAACAAAAATATAGCTCCAAGTAAAGTTACCGATAGAAGTAGACGGAAGAGGGGATGCCTTCCGGGGCATCCCCAAGGTTTGGATTTTAGGTGTCCTTAGATTATCTTGGGGGTGCCATGGGCATCCCCAAGCTTAGGATCTTGCCACTCCTTGTTCCATAATCCATCAAATATTTACCCAAAACTTGAAAACTTCACAACACAAAACTTAAAGTAGAAAATCTCGTGAGCTCCGTTAGCGAAAGAAAACAAAAGACCACTTCAAGGTACTGTAATGAACTCATTCTTTATTTATATTGGTGTTAAACCTACTGTATTCTAACTTCTCTATGGATTATAATGTTGGGGATCGTAGCAGAAATTCAAAATTTTCTACGCATCACCAAGATCAATCTATGGAGTAATCTAGCAACGAGGGGAAGGAGAGTGCATCTACATACCCTTGTAGATCGCTAAGCGGAAGTGTTCAAGTGAACGGGGTTGATGGAGTCGTACTCGTCGTGATCCAAATCACCGATGATCCTAGTGTCGAACAGACGGCACCTCCGTGTTCAACACATGTGCAGCCCGGTGACGTCTCCTATGCCTTGATCCAGCAAGGGGAGAAGGAGAGGTTGGGGAAGACTCCATCCAGCAGCAGCACGACGGCGTGGTGGTGGTGGAGGAGCATGGTACTCCAGCAGGGCTTCGCCAAGCACTACGAGAGACGAGGAGGGGGAGGGGTAGGGCTGCGCCAACAGGGAGATTGAATCGTGTCTCTGGCAGCCCAAAACCTCAAGTATATATAGGGGGAGGGGAGGGGCTGCGCCCCCACCTAGGTTTCCACCCCTAGGGGTGGCGGCCAGCCCTAGATCCCATCTAGGGGGGGGGGGCGGCCAAGGGAGGAGAGAGGGGGGCGCACCACTAGGTGGGCCTTAGGCCCATCTGAGCCTAGGGTTTGCCCCCTTCCACTCTCCCTTGCGCCTTGGGCCTTGGTGGGGGGGGGGCGCACCAGCCCACCTGGGGCTGGTCCCCTCCCACACTTGGCCCATGCAGCCCTCCGGGGCTGGTGGCCCCACTTGGTGGACCACAGGGACCCTCCCGGTGGTCCCGGTACACTACCGGTGATGCCCGGAACACTTTCGGTGGCCAAAACCATACTTCCTATATATCAATCTTTACCTTCGGACCATTCCGGAACTCCTCGTGACGTCCGGGATCTCATCCGGGACTCCAAACAACATTCAGTAACCACGTATATCTATTCCCTATAACCCTAGCGTCATCGAACCTTAAGTGTGTAGACCCTACGGGTTCGGGAACCATGCAGACATGACCGAGATAACTCTCCGGTCAATAACCAACAGCGGGATCTGGATACCCATGTTGGCTCCCACATGTTCCACGATGATCTCATCGGATGAACCACGATGTCGAGGATTCGATCAATCCCGTATACAATTCCCTTTGTCTAGCGGTATTGTACTTGCCCTAGATTCGATCGTCGGTATCCCGATACCTTGTTCAATCTCGTTACCAGCAAGTCTCTTTACTCGTTCCATAACACATCATCCCGTGATCAACTCCTTGATCACATTGTGCACATTATGATGATGTCCTACCGAGTGGGCCCAAAGATACCTCTCCGTCACACGGAGTGACAAATCCCAGTCTCGATTCGTGCCAACCCAACAGACACTTTCGGAGATACCCGTAGTGCACCTTTATAGCCACCCAGTTACGTTGTGACGTTTGGCACACCCAAAGTATTCCTACGGTATCCGGGAGTTGCACAATCTCATGGTCTAAGGAAATGATACTTGACATTAGAAAAGCTTTAGCATGCGAACTACACGATCTTGTGCTATGCTTAGGATTGGGTCTTGTCCATCACATCATTCTTCTATTGATGTGATCCCGTTATCAATGACATCCAATGTCCATGGTTAGGAAACCGTAACCATCTATTGATAACGAGCTAGTCAACTAGAGGCTTACTAGGGACATGGTGTTGTCTATGTATCCACACATGTATCTGAGTTTCCTATCAATACAATTCTAGCATGGATAATAAACGATTATCATGAACAAGGAAATATAATAATAACTAATTTATTATTGCCTCTAGGGCATATTTCCAACAGTCTCCCACTTGCACTAGAGTCAATAATTCAGTTCACATCGATATGTGATTAACACTCAAGATCACATCCCCATGTGACTAACACCCAAAGAGTTCTGGGTTTGATCATGTTATGCTTGTGAGAGAGGTTATAGTCAACGGGTCTGAACCTTTCAGATCCGTGTGTGCTTTACAAATCTCTATGTCATCTCCTAGATGCAGCTACCACGTTCTATTTGGAGCTATTCCAAATAACCGTTCTACTATATTAATCCAATTTACTACTCAGAATAATCTGGATTAGTGTCAAAGTTTGCATTGGCGTAACCCTTTATGACGAACTCTTTTACCACCTCCATAATCGAGAAAATTCCTTAGTACACTAGTTACTAAGGATAACTTTGACCGCTGTCCTGTGATCCATTCTTGGATCACTCTTGTACCCCTTGACTGACTCATGGCAAGGCACACTTCAGGTGCGGTACACAGCATAGCATACTGTAGAGCCTACATCTAAAGCATAGGGGACGACCTTCGTCCTTTCTCTCTATTCTGCCGCGGTCAGGTTTCGAGTCTTACTCAATGTTCACACCTTATAACACAGCCAAGAACTCCTTCTTTGCCGATCCATTTTGAACTCCTTCAAAATCTTGTCATGGTATGTATTCATTTGAAAGTACTATTAAGCGTTTTGATCTATCCTTATAGATCTTAATGCTCAATACTCAAGTAGCCTAATCCAGGTTTTCAATTGAAAAACACTTTTCAAATAACTCTGCATGCTTTCCAGAAATTCTACATCATTTCCGAATCAACAATATGTTAACAACATATACTCATCGGAAATTCTATAGTGCTCCCACTCACTTCTTTGGAAATACAAGTTTCTCATAAACTTTGTATAAACCCAAAATCTTTGATCATCATCAAAGCGTATATTCCAACTCCGAGATGCTTACTCCAGTCCTTAGAAGGATTGCTAGAGCTTTGCATACTTGTTAGCATCTTTCAGGATTGTTAAAACCTTCTGGTTGTATCACATACAACCTTTCCTCAAAAAAATCGTGAGGAAACAATGTTTTTTGACATCCTATCTGCAAGATTTCATAAATAATGCAGTGACTGCTAATATAATTCCAATGGACTCTTAGCATCGCTACGAGTGAGAAAGTCTCACCGTAGTCAACTCCTTGAACTTGTCGGGAAACATCTTAACGACAAGTTGAGCTTTCTTAATGGTGACATTTACCATCATTGTCCGTCTTCCTTTTAAAATCCATCTGTACTCAACAGCCTTACGACCATCGAGCCGTTCTGCCAAAGTCTACACTTTGTTTTCATACATGGATCCTCTCTCGGATTTTATGGCCTCAAGCCATTTATCGGAATCCGGGCCCACCATCGCTTCTCCATAGCTCGTAGGTTCATTGTTGTCTAGCAACATGACTTCCAAGACAGGATTACATACTATTCTGAAGTAGTACGCATCCTTGTCATCCCACGAGGTTTGGTAGTGACTTGATCTGAAGTTTCATGAACACTATCATAAGCTTCCACTTCAATTGGTGTAGGTGCCACAGGAACAACTCCCTGTGCCCTACCACACACTAGTTGAAGAGACGGTTCAATAACCTCATCAAGTCTCCACCATCCTCCCACTCAATTCTTTCGAGAGAAACTTTTTCCTTGAGAAAGGACCCGATTCTAGAAACAATCCCTTATTGCTTTCGGATCTGAGACAGGAGGTATACCCAACTGTTTTGGGTGTCCTATGAAGATGCATTTATCCGCTTTGGGTTCGAGCTTATCAGCCTGAAACTTTTTCACATAAGCGTCGCAGCCCCAAACCTTTTAAGAAATGACAGCTTAGGTTTCTATAAACCATAGTTCATACGGTGTCATCTCATCGGAATTACGTGGTGCCCTATTTAAAGTGAATGTGGTTGTCTCTAATGCCTAACCCATAAACTATTGTGGTAATTTGATAAGAGACATCATGGTATGCATCATATCCAATAGGGTGCAGTTATGATGTTCGGACACACCATCACACTATGGTGTTCCAGGCTGTATTAGTTGTGAAACAATTTCCACAATGTCTTAATTCTGTGCCAAACTCGTAATTTAGATATTCATCTCTATGATCATATCATAGATATTTTATCCTCTTGTCACGACGATCTTTCAACTTCACCCTAAAATTACTTGAACCTTTCAATAATTCAGACTCGTGTTTCATCAAGTAAATATACTCAGTATCTACTTAAATCATCTGTGAAGTAAGAATATAACGATATCCACTGCGTGCCTCAGCACTCATTGGACTGCACACATCAAAATGTATTACTTCCAACGAGTTGCTTTCTTGTTCCATCTTACTGAAAACGAGGCCTTTCAGTCATCTTGCCCATGTGGTATCATTTGCATGTCTCAAGTGATTAAAATCAAGTGAGTCCAAAGATCCATCAACATGGAGCTTCTTCATGCGTCTTATACCAATATGACTTACGTGGCAGTGCCACAAGTAGGTGGTACTATCATTACTATCTTATATCTTTTGGCATGAACATGTGTATCACTACGATCAAGATTCAATAAACCATTCATTTTAGGTGCAAGACCATTGAAGGTATTATTCAAATAAACAGAGTAACTATTATTCTCTTTAAATGAATAACCGTATTGCGATAGACATAATCCAATCATGTCTATGCTCAACGCAAACACCAAATAACAATTATTTAGGTTTAACACCAATCTCGATGGTAGAGGGAGCGTGCGATGCTTGATCATATCAACCTTGGAAACACTTCCAACATATATCGTCATCTCACCTTTAGCTAGTCTCCGTTTATTCCGTAGCTTTTATTTCGAGTTACTAACACTTAGCAACCGAACCGGTATCTAATACCCTGGTGCTACTAGGAGTACTACTAACGTACACATTAACATAATGTATATCCAATATACTTCTATTGACAGCCTTCTCATCTACCAAGTATCTAGGGTAATTCTGCTCCAGTGGCTGTTCCCCTTATTACAGAAGCACTCAGTCTCGGGTTTGGGTTCAACCTTGGGTTTCTCCACTAGAGCAGCAGCTGATTTGCCGTTTCATGAAGTATCCCTTCTTGCCCTTGCCCTTCTTGAAACTAGTGGTTTCACTAACCATCAACAATTGATGCTCCTTCTTGATTTCTACTTTTGCGGTGTCAAACATCGCGGATATTTCAAGGATCATCATATCTATCCCTGATATGTTATAGTTCATCACGAAGCTCTAGCAGCTTGGTGGCAATGACTTTGGAAAAACATCACTATCTCATCTGGAAGATTAACTCCCACTCGATTCAAGTGATTGTGATACTCAGACAATCTGAGCACAAGCTCAACGATTGAGCTTTTCTCCCTTAGTTTGTACGCTAAGAAACTCGTCGGAGGTCTTATACCTCTTGACGTGGGCACGAGCCTGAAATCCCAATTTCAGTCCTTGGAACATCTCATATGTTCTGCGATGTTTCAAAAACGTCTTTGGTGCCTCAATTTTAAACCATTTAGCATTACGCACTGAACTATCATGTAGTCATCAAAACGTGTATGTCAGATGTTCGCAACATCCACAGAGACGTTCGAGGTTCAGCACACTGAGCGGTGCATTAAGGACATAATCCTTCTACTGTCTGCATAATTGCTACTATCAACTTTCAACTAATTTTTTCTCTAGGAACATATCTAAACAGTAGAACTGAAGCGCGAGCTACGACATAATTTGCGAAGACCTTTTGACTATGTTCAGGATAATTAAGTTCATCTTATGAACTCCCACTCAGATAGACATCCCTCTAGTCATCTAAGTGATACATGATCCGAATCAACTAGGCCGTGTCCGATCATCACGTGAGACGGACTAGTCATCATCGGTGAACATCTCATGTTGATCGCATCTTCTATACGACTCATGTTCGACCTTTCCGTCCTCCGTGTTCCGAGGCCATGTCTGTACATGCTAGGCTCGTCAAGTTAACCTAAGTGTTTCGCATGTGTTCCGAGGCCATGTCTGTACATGCTAGGCTCGTCAACACCCGTTTATTCGAACGTAAGAATCTATCACACCCGATCATCATGTGGTGCTTCGAAACGACGAACTTTCGCAACGGTGCACAGTTAGGGAGAACACTTCTCTTGAAATTTTAGTGAGGGATCATCTTATTGAAGCTACCGTCATTCTAAGCAAATAAGATGTATAAACATGATAAACATCACATGCAATCAAATAGTGACATGATATGGCCAATATCATATTGCTCCTTTTGATCTCCATCTTCGGGGCTCCATGATCATCATCGTCACCGGCATGACACCATGATCTCCATCATTGTGTCTCCATGAAGTTGTCTCACCAACTTATTACTTCTACTACTATGGCTACCGGTTAGCAATAAAGTAAAGTAATTACATGGCGTTGTTCAATGACACGCAGGTCATACAATAAATAAAGACAACTCCTATGGCTCCTGCCGGTTGTCATACTCATCGACATGCAAGTCGTGATTCCTATTACAAGAACAGATCAATCTCATACATTACATATCATTCATTACATCCTTCTTGGCCATATCACATCACATAGCATACCCTGCAAAAACAAGTTAGACATCCTCTAATTGTTGTTTGCATGTTTTACGTGGCTGCTATGGGTTTCTAGCAAGAACGTTTCTTACCTACGCAAAAACCACAACGTGATATGCCAATTGCTATTTACCCTTCATAAGGACCCTTTTCATCGAATCCGATCCTACTAAAGTGGGAGAGACACACACCCGCTAGCCACCTTATGCAACTAGTGCATGTCAGTCGGTGGAACCAGTCTCACGTAAGAGTACGTGTAAGGTCGGTCCGGGCCGCTTCATCCCATAATGCCGCCGAATCAAGATTGGACTAGTAATGGTAAGCATATTGAACAAAATCAACGCCCACAACTACTTTGTGTTCTACTCGTGCATAGAAACTACGCATAGACCTAGCTCATGATGCCACTGTTGGGGAACATAGCAGAAATTCAAAATTTTCTACGCATCACCAAGATCAATCTATGGAGTAATCTAGCAACGAGGGGAAGGAGAGTGCATCTACATACCCTTGTAGATCGCTAAGCGGAAGCGTTCGAGTGAACGGGGTTGATGGAGTCGTACTCATCATGATCCAAATCACCGATGATCCTAGTGCCGAACGGACGACACCTCCGTGTTCAACACACGTGCAGCCTGGTGAGGTCTCCTACGCCTTGATCCAGCAAGGGGAGAAGGAGAGGTTCGGGAAGACTCCATCCAGCAGCAGCATGACGGCGTGGTGGTGGTGGAGGAGCGTGGTACTCCAGCAGGGCTTCGCCAAGCACTACGAGAGATGAGGAGGGAGAGGGGTAGGGCTGCACCAACAGGGAGATTGAATCGTGTCTCTGGCAGCCCAAAACCTCAAGTATATATAGGGGGAGGGGAGGGGCTGCGCCCCCACCTAGGTTTCCACCCCTAGGGGTGGCGGCCATCCCTAGATCCCATCTAGGGGGGGGGCGGCCAAGGGAGGAGAGAGGGAGGCGGACCACTAGGTGGGCCTTAGGCCCATCTGAGCCTAGGGTTTGCCCCCTTCCACTCTC
>NC_041392.1:590142406-590170730 GCF_002162155.2 Triticum dicoccoides | reverse complement strand
CACCGAGACCCTCCCGGTGGTCCCGGTACACTACCGGTGATGCCCGGAACACTTCCGGTGGCCAAAACAATACTTCCTATATATCAATCTTTACCTTCGGACCATTCTGGAACTCCTTGTGACGTCCGGGATCTCATCCGGGACTCCGAACAACATTCGGTAACCACGTATATCTATTCCCTATAACCCCAGCGTCATCGAACCTTAAGTGTGTAGACCCTACGGGTTCGGGAACCATGCAGACATGACCGAGATAACTCTCCGGTCAATAACCAACAGCGGGATCTAGATACCCATGTTGGCTCCCACATGTTCCACGATGATCTCATCGGACGAACCACGATGTCGAGGATTCGATCAATCCCGTATACAATTCCCTTTGTCTAGCGGTATTGTACTTGCCCTAGATTCGATCGTCGGTATCCCGATACCTTGTTCAATCTCGTTACCGGCAAGTCTCTTTACTCGTTCCATAACACATCATCCCGTGATCAACTCCTTGATCACATTGTGCACATTATGATGATGTCCTACCGAGTGGGCCCAGAGATACCTCTCCGTCACACGGAGTGACAAATCCCAGTCTCGATTCGTGCCAACCCAACAGACACTTTTGGAGATACCCGTAGTGCACCTTTATAGCCACCCAGTTACGTTGTGACGTTTGGCACACCCAAAGTATTCCTTCGGTATCCGGGAGTTGCACAATCTCATGGTCTTAGGAAATGATACTTGACATTAGAAAAGCTTTAGCATGCGAACTACACGATCTTGTGCTATGCTTAGGATTGGGTCTTGTCCATCACATCATTGTTCTAATGATGTGATCCCGTTATCAATGACATCCAATGTCCATGGTCAGGAAACCGTAACCATCTATTGATCAACGAGCTAGTCAACTAGAGGCTTACTAGGGACATGGTGTTGTCTATGTATCCACACATGTATCTGAGTTTCCTATCAATACAATTCTAGCATGGATAATAAACGATTATCATGAACAAGAAAATATAATAATAACTAATTTATTATTGCCTCTAGGTCATATTTCCAACATATAAACTATTTTACTAGCCATAGATTCATCAAAATAAGCAAACAACACACGAAAAACAGAATCTGTCAAAAACAGAACAGTCTGTAGTAATCTGTAACTAGCGCAAGATATGGAACTCCAAAAATTCTAAAATAAATTTCTGGACGTGAGGAATTTATCTGTTAATCATATACAAAAAGAATTAACTAAATATCACTTTCCAAATAAAAATGACAGCAGTTCTTGTGAGCGCTAAAGTTTCTGTTTTTTGCAGCAAGTTCAACAAGACTTTCCCCAAGTCTTCCCAACGGTTCTACTTGGGACAAACACTAATTAAACACACAAAAAACACAACCAAAACAGAGGCTAAATAATTTATTTATTACTAAACAGGATCAAAAATCAAGGAATAAAAATAAAATTGGGTTGCCTCCCAACAAGCGCTATCATTTAACGCCCCTAGCTAGGCATAACAAGCAAGAATAGATCTAGGTATTGCCATCTTTGGTAGGCAATCCGTAAGTGGCTCTCATGATAGATTCATATGGTAATTTTATTTTATTTCTAGGGAATTGTTCCATGCCCTTTTTTAATGTAAATTGAAATCTAATATTCCCTTCCTTCATATCAATAATTGCACCAACCGTTCTAAGGAAAGGTCTACCAAGAATAATAGGGCAAGAAGGATTGCAATCTATATCAAGAACGATAAAATCTATGGGCACATAATTCCTATTTGAAACAATAATAACATCATTAATTCTTCCCATAGGTTTCTTAATAGTGGAATCCGCAAGATGCAAGTTTAGAGAGCAATCATCAAAATCACGGAAATCTAGCAAATCACACAAAGTTTTGGGAATAGTAGAGACACTAGCACCCAAATCACACAAATCATAAAACTCATAATTTTTAATTTTAATTTTAATAGTAGGTTCCCACTCATCATAAAGTTTTCTAGGGATAGAAACTTCCAATTCAAGTTTTTCTTCATAAGATTGCATCAAGGCATCAATGATATGTTTAGTAAACGCTTTATTTTGACTATAAGCATGAGGAGATTTTAGCACGGATTGCAACAAGGAAATACAATCAATTAAAGAGCAATTTTGATAATTAATTTCCTTGAAATCCAATATAGTGGGTTTAGCAACATCGAGGGTTTTAATTTCTTCAATCCTACTTTTATCAAATTTAGCATCAAGATCAACAAATTCCGAATTCTTAGAATGCCTTCTAGGTAAATGTGGATCATATTCAGTCCCATAATTATCAAGATTCATATTGCAAAACAAAGATTTAATAGGGGACACATCAATAACTTTTAGATCTTCATCATTATTTTCATAGGAACTAGAAGAACACGCTTTTATAAAGGCATCTTTCTTAGCACGCATCCTAGCGGTTCTTTCTTTGCACTCATCAATGGAAATTCTCATGGCTTTGAGAGACTCATTGATATCATGCTTAGGTGGAATAGATCTAAGTTTCAAAGAATCAACATCAAGAGCAATTCTATCTACATTCCTAGCCAAATCATCAATCTTAAGCAATTTTTCTTCAATCATAGCATTAAAATTCTTTTGCGAAGAAATAAATTCTTTAATATTAGATTCAAAATAAGAGGGCATCTTATTATAATTTCCATAAGAATTGTTGTAGGAATTACCATAATTATTAGAGGGATTACTAGGATAAGGCCTAGGATTGAAATTTCCTCTATACGCGTTGTTACCAAAATTGTTCCTACCAACAAAATTCACATCCATAGATTCATTATTATTCTCAATCAAAGTAGATAAGGGCACATCATTAGGATCAGAAGAAACACTCTTATTAGCAAATAATTTCATAAGTTCATCCATCTTTCCACTCAAAACATTAATTTCTTCTATCGCATGCACCTTTTTATTAGTAGATCTTTCAGTATGCCATTGAGAATAATTAACCACAATATTATCTAGGAGTTTAGTAGTATCTCCTAAAGTGATTTCCATAAAAGTGCCTCCCGCGGCCGAATCTAAAAGATTTCTAGAAGAAAAATTCAATCCGGCATAAAAATTTTGTATAATCATCCACAAATTCAAACCATGAGTAGGGCAATTATGTATCATTAATTTCATTCTCTCCCAAGCTTGTGCACCATGTTCATGATCAAGTTGCTTAAAATTCATAATATCGTTTCTAAGAGAGATGATCTCAGCGGGAGGAAAATACTTATAGATAAAAGCATCTTTGCACTTGTTCCATGAATCAATACTATTTTTAGGCAAAGATGAAAACCAAGCTTTAGCATGATCTCTAAGCGAAAAAGGAAATAGCTTCAATTTAACAATATCATTGTCGACATCTTTTTTCTTTTGCATTTCACACAAATCAACGAAGCTATTAAGATGGGTAGCGGCATCTTCACTAGGAAGGTCGGAGAACAGATCTTTCATGACAAGATTCAGCAAAGCAATATTAATTTCACAAGATTCAGCATCGGTAAGAGGAGCAATCGGAGTGCTAAGGAAATCATTGTTGTTGGTATTGGTGAAGTCACACAATTTAGTATTATCTTGAGCCATCACAACGAACAAGCAAACTAACACACAAGCAAACAAAAGGCAAACAGGCAAAAAGAGGCAAATAGAGAGGGAGAGGGAGGATAGAGAGAGAGGGCGAATAAAATGGCAAGGGTGAATTGGGGGGAGAGGAAAATGAGAGGAAAATGGCAAATAATGTAATGCGGGAGATAGGGATTGTGATGGGTACTTGGTATGTTGACTTTTGCGCAGACTCCCCGGCAACGGCGCCAGAAATTCTTCTTGCTACCTCTTGAGCACTGCATTGGATTTCCCCGAAGAGGACAGGATGATGCAGCAAAGTAGCGTAAGTATTTCCCTCAGTTTTTGAGAACCAAGGTATAAATCCAGTAGGAGGCTACGTGCGAGTCCCTCGTACCTACACAAAAACAATAGCTCAACGCAACCAACGTGCTTAGGGGTTGTCAATCCCTTCACGGTCACTTACCAAAGTGAGATCTGATAGAGATGATAAATAATATTTTTGGTATAGAGATGCAAAGTAAAAAGTAAAAGCAAAGAAATAATAAAGTGATGGAGACTGATATGATGAGAAAGAGACCCGGGGGCCATAGGTTTCACTAGTGGCTTCTCTCAAGAGCATAAGTATTCTATGGTGGGTGAACAAATTACTGTTGAGCAATTGACAGAATTGAGCATAGTTATGAGAATATCTAGGTATGATCATGTATATAGGCATCACGTCTGAGACAAGTAGACCGACTCCTGCCTGCATCTACTACTATTACTCCACTCATCGACCGCTATCCAGCATGCATCTAGAGTATTAAGTTAAAAACAGAGTAATGCCTTAAGCAAGATGATATGATGTAGAGGGATAGTTTCATGCAATATGATAAAAAACCCATCTTGTTATCCTCGATGGCAACGATACAATACGTGCCTTGCTGCCCCTTCTGTCACTGGGAAAGGACACTGCAAGATCGAACCCAAAGCTAAGCACTTCTCCCATGGCAAGAAAAACCAATCTAGTAGGCCAAACCAAACTGATAATTCGAAGAGACTTGCAAAGATAACCAATCATACATAAAAGAATTCAGAGAAGATTCAAATATTATTCATAGATAGACTTGATCATAAACCCACAATTCATCGGTCTCAAGAAACACACCGCAAAAAGAAGATTACATCGACTAGATCTCCACGAGAGAGGGGGGAGAACATTGTATTGAGATCCAAAAAGAGAGAAGAAGCCATCTAGCTACTAACTATGGACCCGTAGGTCTGAAGTAAACTACTCACACTTCATCGGAGGGGCTTGGATGGTGATGTAGAAGCCCTCCATGATCGATGCCCCCTCCGGCGGAGCTCCGGAACAGGGCCCAAGATGGGATCTCGTGGATACAGAAAGTTGCGGTGGTGGAATTAGGTTTTTGGCTCCGTCCCCCATCGTTTGGGGGTACGTGGATATATATAGGAGGAAGAAGTACGTCGGTGGAGCTTCGAGGGGCCCACGAGGCATGGGGCGCGCCCTCCACCCTCGTGACCGCCTCGTGGCTTTCTTGACGGAGGTTCCAAGTCTCCTGGATCTTATCTGATGAGAAAATCACGTTTCTGAAGGTTTCATTCCGTTTGGACTCCGTTTGATATTCTATTTCTCCGAAACACTGAAATAGGCAAAAACAACAATTCTGGGTTGGGCCTCCAGTTAATAGGTTAGTCCCAAAAATAATATAAAAGTGGAAAATAAAGCCCAATATAGTCCAAAACAGTAGATAACATAGCATGGAGCAATCAAAAATTATAGATACGTTGGAGACGTATCAGGACCAAAGGCCTCATTCTGCCCGTGCCCAAATGTTTAGTCCCACCTCGCTAGCTGAGAGGGGCGCGCAGTGGTTTATAAGCCCCACTGCCGCACCCCTCTCGAGCTCCTCTCAATTGCAGGCTTTCGGGCCTAATTGTCACTGGTATGCCCGATGGGCCTTCTGGGCCTTCTGCGGGCCTGAATCCTGGCCCATGGATGGGTTTCTAGTCGTACAGGCCGTGGAGGCCCAGTAGGTGGCATATTTTTTATTTTTTCCCTGTTTTTTGTTTTCTTTTTTGCTTTATTTATTTTGTTTTGTTTCTACTTACAACAAAAAACTTATTTATTTTATTTATTTTGTTTTGTTTCTACTTATATATTTTATTAAAATTTATATTATTTTGTTTCTAATTACTTATTTAATTTATTTTATGATAATTCTTTTTGCTATTAAAGTTTGTAACAAAAAATTCTTTATGAAAATTCTGTGAACTCCTGACTTTTTTTGTGTTCAAAATGCACCATTCAAAGCCACATCATCAATTTTGAACCCTTTCTGACTTCATTTGTTATTTTTCATGCATTTAGTGATTATTTTGAGCTATAAGACCCTGAAATTGAAAAGCATTTACTGATTATTATTGAGCTATAAGCCACATCATCAATAAAATTCTTTTTGCTTTTAATGTTTTGTACAGAAAATACTGTGATAATTTTAGTTGCATAAATTCTATACTCCCTCCATTCCAAAATATAGTGCGCCCGCGCTTCCCGAGGTCCAACTTTGACCATAAATTTAACCAACGAGACCAACTGCGGCGGGAGAAAAAATTATATAATTGAAAACTTCTTTCAAATACGAATTCACTAATATAATTTTTGCTCCCGCCGCAATCGGTCTTGGTAGTTAAATTTACGGTCAAAGTTGAAGCACGTGGATAGAGGAAGCACAACATTGTGGAATGGAGGGAGTATAATTTTAGTTTCAATAATACTAGAGGTTTATAAAATGCAACATTCAAAGCATTTCAACAAAACAT
Source organism: Triticum dicoccoides (assembly GCF_002162155.2). Taxonomy (NCBI): domain Eukaryota; kingdom Viridiplantae; phylum Streptophyta; class Magnoliopsida; order Poales; family Poaceae; genus Triticum; species Triticum dicoccoides. The sequence goes on along the minus strand of NC_041392.1, from coordinate 590,164,319 downwards.
TCAAAGCATTTCAACAAAACGGACAGTCTGTTTCGAGATATCAGGGTTTCATATGGAAACTCGTCTGTTACAACATGCATTTCAAATGAACTAGGAAAAGGTTGAAAGTTGGCATGGTATCATCATAATAGTCGTGGAGAGAAAGTCTTCACTTTTTCTTCGCTTGTGTGATTTGCTTATTGCGCCGTAACCATGGATAATCTTCATCGTTTATCAGGATGGTTGGGTCAGCCTTGACTTTGAAGGGAGGAATTTCATGGAGCTTTTCATAATCTTCGGACATGTCTGTCTTGCCCTCCACTCCCACGATGTCCCTTTTTCCTGAAAGAACTATGTGGCACTTTGGCTCATCGTATGATGTATTCTCTTCCTTATCTTTTCTTTTTCTCGGTTTGGTAGACATGTCCTTCACATAGATAACCTGTGCCACATCATTGGCTAGGACGAACGGTTCATCAGTGTAACCAAGATTGTTTAGATCCACTATTGTCATTCCGTACTATGGGTCTACCTGTACCCCGCCTCCTGATAGATTGACCCATTTACACTTAAACAAAGGGACCTTAAAATCACGTCCGTACTCAAGTTCCCATATGTCCACTATGTAACCATAATATGTGTCATTTCCCCTCTCGGTTGCTGCATCAAAGCGGACACCGTTGTTTTGGTTGGTGCTCTTTTGATCTTGGGCGATCGTGTAAAATGTATTCCCATTTATCTCGTATCCTTTGTAAGTCAATACAGTCGAAGATGGTCCCCTGGACAACGAGTAAAACTCATCACAAATAGTGTTGTCACCTCTGAGATGTGTTTCCAACCAACTGCTGAAAGTCATGATGTGTTCACATGTAATCCAGTCGTCACACTGCTCCAGGTGTTTGGAGCGTAGACTGTTCTTGTGTTCATCGACATATGGGGTCACCAAGGTAGAGTTCTGTAGAACTGTGTAGTGTGCTTGAGACCAAGAATGCCCGTCCCTGCATATTATTGAGTCCACTCCTAGCGTGCCTTTTCTAGTCAGTCTCCCATCATACCGTGATTTAGGGAGACCTATCTTCTTAAGGACAGGAATGAAGTCAACACAAAACCCAATGACATCCTCTGTTTGATGGCCCATGGAGATGCTTCCTTCTGGCCTAGCACGGTTACGAACATATTTTTTTAGGACTCCCATGAACCTCTCAAAGGGGAACATATTGTGTAGAAATACAGGGCCCAGAATGACAATCTCGTCGACTAGATGAACTAGGATGTGCGTCATGATACTGAAGAAGGATGGTGGGAACACCAGCTCAAAACTGACAAGACATTGCGCCACATCACTCCTTAGCCTTGGTATGATTTCTGGATCAATCACCTTCTAAGAGATTGCATTGAGGAATGCACATAGCTTCACAATGGCTAATCGGACATTTTCCGGTAGAAGCCCCCTCAATGCAACAGAAAGCAGTTGCTTCATAATCACGTGGCAGTCATGAGACTCTAGGTTCTGGAACTTTTTCTCTGGAATATTTATTATTCCATTTATATTCGATGAGAAGCCAGTTGGGACCTTCATACTGAGCAGGCATTCAAAAAAGATTTCCTTCTCTTCTTTGGTAAGAGCGTAGCTGGCAGGACCTTCATACTGCTTTGGAGGCATGCCGTCTTTTTCGTGCAAACGTTCCAGGTCCTCCCATGCCTCAGGTGTATCTTTTGTCTTCCCATACACGCCCAAGAAGCCTAACGGGTTCACGCTAAGGTTCTTCGTCACGTGCATCACGTTGATTGAAGAGTGTACCTCTAGCTCTTTCCAGTAGGGTAGGTCCCAAAATATAGATTTCTTCTTCCACATGGGTGCACGTCCCTCAGCGTCATTCGGAACAGCTAGTCCGCCGGGACCCTTTCCAAATATTACGTGTAAATTAGAGACCATATCAAGTACGTGATCACCGGTATGCATGGCGGGCTTCTTCCGGTGATCTGCCTCGCCTTTGAAATGCTTGCCTTTCTTTCAACATTGATGGTTGGTCGGGAGAAATCGACAATGGCCCAGGTACACATTCTTCCTACATCTGTACAGGTATATACTTTCGGTGTCAGCTAAACAGTGTGTGCATGCGTGGTATCCCTTGTTTGTCTGTCATGAAAGGTTACTGAGAGCGGGCCAATCGTTGATGGTTACAAACAGCAACGCATGCAGGTTAAATTCCACCTTTTTGTGCTCATCCCACGCACGTACACCGTTTCCATTCCACAGCTGTAAAAGTTCTTCAACTAATGGCCTTAGGTACACATCAATGTCGTTGCCGGGTTGCTTAGGGCCTTGGATGAGAATTGGCATCATAATGAACTTCCTCTCCATGCACATCCAAGGAGGAAGGGGTTATACATACATAGAGTCACAGGCCAGGTGCTGTGATTGCTGCTCTGCTCCCCGAAAGGATTAATGTCATCCACGCTTAAACCAAACCATACGTTCCTTGGGTCACCTGCAAACTGAGCCCAGTACTTTCTCTCGATTTTTCACCACTGCGACCCGTCAGCTGGTGCTCTCAACTTCCCGTCTTTCTTACGGTCCTCACTGTGCCATCTCATCAACTTGGCATGCTCTTCGTTTCTGGACAGTCGTTTCAACCGTGGTATTATAGGAGCATACCACATCACCTTCGCAGGAACCCTATTCCTGCGGGGCTCGCCCTCAACATCACCAGGGTCATCTCGTCTGATCTTATACCGCAATTCACCGCATACCGGACATGCGTTCAAATCCTTGTACGCACCGCCGTAGAGGATCCAGTCATTAGGGCATGCATGTTCTTCTCCACCTCCAATCCTAGAGGGCATACAACCTTCTTTGGTGCGTACGTACTGTCGGGCAATTCGTTATCCTTTGGAAGCTTCTTCTTCAATATTTTCAGTAGCTTCTCAAATCCTTTGTCAGGCACATCATTCTCTGCCTTCCACTGCAGCAATTCCAATACGGTACCGAGCTTTGTGTTGCCATCTTCGCAATTGGGGTACAACCCTTTTTTGTGATCCTCTAACATGTGATCGAACTTCAGCTTCTCTTTTTCACTTTCGCACTTTTCCCTTGCATCAACAATGACCCGGTGGAGATCATCATCGGGCACATCATCTGGTTCCTCTTGATCTTCAGCTTCCCCCGTTGCAGCATCACTGTATTCAGGGGGCACATAGTTGTCATCATCCTCTTCTTCTTCGCTATCTTCCATCATAACCCCTATTTCTCCGTGCTTCGTCCAAACATTATAGTGTGGCATGAAACCCTTATAAAGCAGGTGGGTGTGAAGGATTTTCTTGTCAGAGTAAGACCTCGTATTCCCATAATCAGGGCATGGACAACAAATAAAACCATTCTGCTTGTTTTCCTCAGCCACTTCGAGAAATTTACGCACGCCCTTCATGTACTCGGAGGTGTGTATGTCACCGTACATCCATTGCCGATTCATCTGCGTGCATTATATATAATTATGTGTGTCAAAAGTAAGAAAATTAGACAAGTATCTATCTAAAGTAAGATTTTTTTCTTTCATAAAGAAGATAAGAAGAAGAGGCTCACCACGGTGGTGTCGGCGACGAGATCGGCGCGGGCGATCGACGGCGGTGAAGACGAGGACGGGGCGTGACGGACCGCTAAACCTAGACAAATCTCGGAAAAAATGGAGCTCGGAGTTCGAGCTTCGAGAGGAGAAAGTTTACTAGTGTGGCTCGGGCATTTCATCGAACACCTCACATGCATAAGAGGTGAGCTAGAGCATCCAAATGCCCTTCCTCGCCGGCCCGCAAAAAACAGAGCACTATGGAGTGCTCTGCTCGCCGGTGATGGGGTATTGATACGTCTCCAATGTATATATAATTTTTGATTGCTCCATGCTATATTATCTACTGTTTTGGACATTATTGGGCTTTATTATCCACTTTTATATTATTTTTGGGACTAACCTATTAACCGGAGGCCTAGCCCAGAATTGTTGTTTTTTGCCTATTTCAGAGTTTCGCAGAAAAGGAATATCAAACGGAATGAAACCTTCGGGAACGTGATTTTCGGAACGAATATGATCCAGGAGACTTGGACCCTACGTCAAGAAATAAAGGAGGAAGCCACGAGGTAGGGGGGCATGCCTACCCCCCCGGGCGCGCCCTCCACCCTCGTGGGCCCCCTGTTGCTCCACCGACGTACTCCTTCCTCCTATATATACTTACGTACCCCCAAACAATCAGATACAAAGCTAAAACCCTAATTCCACCACCGTAACTTTCTGTATCCAGGAGATCCCATCTTGGGGCCTATTTTGGAGCTCCGTCGGAGGGGGCATCGATCACGGAGGGCTTCTACATCAACACCATAGCCTCTCCGATGAAGTGAAAGTAGTTTATCTCAGACCTTCGGGTCCATAGTTATAAGCTAGATGGCTTCTTCTCTCTTTTTGGATCTCAATACAATGTTCTCCCCCTCTCTTGTGGAGATCTATTCGATGTAATCTTCTTTTTGCGGTGTGTTTGTTGAGATCGAAGAATTGTGGGTTTATGATCAAGATTATCTATGAACAATATTTGAATCTTCTCTGGATTCTTTTATGTATGATTGGTTATCTTTGCAAGTCTCTTCGAATTATCAGTTTGGTTTGGCCTACTAGATTGATCTTTCTTGCAATGGGAGAAGTGCTTAGCTTTGGGTTCAATCTTGTGGTGTCCTTTCCCAGTGACAGTAGGGGCAGCAAGGCACATATTGTATTGTTGCCATCGAGGATAACAAGATGGTTTTTTTTATCATATTGCATGAATTTATCCCTCTACATCATGTCATCTTGCTTAAGGCGTTACTCTGTTTTCATGAACTTAATACTCTAGATGCATGCTGGATAGCGGTCGATGAGTGGAGTAATAGTAGTAGATGCAGGCAAGAGTCGGTCTACTTGTCTCGGACGTGATGCCTATATACATGATCATACCTAGATATTCTCATAGCTATGCTCAATTATGTCAATTGCTCAACAATAATTCATTCACCCACCGTAAAATACGTATGCTCTTGAGAGAAGCCACTAGTGAAACCTATGGCCCCCGGGTCTATCTTCATCATATTAATCTTCCAATACTTAGTTATTTCCTTTGCTTTTTACTTTGCTTTTATTTTACTTTGCATCTTTATCATAAAAATACCAAAAATATTATCTTATCATATCTATCAGATCTCACTCTCGTAAGTGACCGTGAAGGGATTGACAACCCCTTATTGCGTTGGTTGCGAGGAGTTATTTGTTTTGTGTGCAGGTACTAGGGACTCGCACATAGCCCCCTACTGGATTGATACCTTGGTTCTCAAAAACTGAGGGAAATACTTACGCTACTTTGCTACATCATCCTTTCCTCTTCAAGGAAATCCAACGAAGTGCTCAAGAGGTAGCAATAAGAATTTTTGGCGCCGTTGCCGGGGAGTCTACGCGAAACTCAACATACCAAGTACCCATCACAACCCTTATCTCCCACATTGCATTATTTACCATTTGCCTCTCGTTTTCCTCTCCCCCACGTCACCCTTGTCATTTTATTTGCCCTCTCTTCTCGCTCGCCTTTCTTCCACCATGTCTAAATCAAAAAGGGTTGGGGGCTCTCTCCAGAGTTTTAGTACTTTGACAACCCCTCTATTCTCGCTAAGCTCATAAATAAGGATACTATGGAAAAACCTACCGGAGTTATCAATGAGAATCTTAATAATTTTGATGAAGATGATTTTGGAATTTTTCGTTATTTACTTGATGAATCTTTGGAAGATGCTTGGTATAGACTATTAAGGATCAGGGCTAGCTATGTGCCTCAATACCAAATTGAAGTTTACTTAAAAAGCTTTTATATTGCTGAGGGAGTCCTGGATTAGGGGGTATCCGGACAGCCGGACTATATCCTTTGGCCGGACTGTTGGACTATGAAGATATAAGATTGAAGACTTTGTCTCGTGTCCGGATGGGACTCTCCTTGGCGTGGAAGGCAAGCTTGGCAATACGGATATGTAGATCTCCTTCCTTGTAACCGACTCTGTGTAACCCTAGCCCCCTCCGGTGTCTATATAAACCGGAGGGTTTAGTCCGTAGGACCAACAACAATCATACCATAGGGTAGCTTCTAGAGTTTAGCCTCTTCGATCTCGTGGTAGATCAACTCTTGTACTACTCATATTATCAAGAACAATCAAGCAGGACGTAGGGTATTACCTCCATCAAGAGGGCCCGAACCTGGGTAAACATCGTGTCCCCTGCCTCCTGTTACCATCCGCCTTAGACGCACAGTTCGGGACCCCCTACTCGAGATCCGCCGGTTTTGACACCGACATTGGTGCTTTCATTGAGAGTTCCACTGTGCCGTCACCGTAAGGAAGGATGCCTCGTCTCGTTGTTAAAAACAACATTACCGCCGGGGGAGCCCTGGCTGTTGGCCAAACTCTCCGGCTAGGTAGTTTCATCATGACCGCCCGTTCGGCTACTTCACCGACGATGACTTCTCGAGTCATCGAAAACAGCCTCCACGTCGGCTCGGAATTTACCGAGCAGATGGATCCAATGGAGCTCTCATCCCTAAACGAGCTCTTGGATCGCATCGCCGCCTTGGGAGTCACTACGGACTATGATCGGATTGGGCTTAAACCCGATCGAAGGGAGATTAACTCTCCACCGGTCACCCATCATATTGCGGTGGTGGAGGAACAATGCGGCGATTCTTCCTCTATCTTGAGGACTAACTATGTCCGGATTCCTGAGCTCTCCGAGCTGGATACCCGTTTACGGGAGGACATCACCCAAGCCCTGAACCTAGAGTCAGGCGGCGGGCCAGACTTATCGGGCAACATCCCGGAACCCGAACTTCAAAGATTAGAAACTCCTCGGCCCCTGGGTCTCAGATCGGGTAAGGGTTCAGACTCAAAGCCACCCACCCACCCAAGCATAAACGATCTTTCCCACATCAGGAAAGCGCCCCAGGAAACAGTACATCATTATTGGGCTAGATTCCTCCTTGTGATGAACAAGGTTAAGGACTGTCGCGAGGAAGACGCAGTCTCAATTTTCTGCAATAATTGCACGGACAAGGGAATCCTTAACGCCATAAGTCACCGTGACATATCACGCTTCGCCGACTTGGCGTCCATAGTACAAAAGTACTGTGCGATGGAAAGCGCCTGGAAAACCGAAATGAAATTTTGGGATAATTCGGCTCCGAATATACACCCAGTCCGAAGTAAAAGGGTGCACTATCATAAGACACCCGAGTTAATTACAAAGAAGCAAAGACCCTCTATAGGGCGTGGAACCATATTGGAGGGATGGCTCAACGGACCCTGCAAAATTCATAGTACAGCGGATACCATACCAACACACAGCCTTAGAGCATGTTGGGTACTCCAGCAGGTGGCCAAAAGTGGTGAGGATCTTCTCATCCCAGATGCCACAGAGCACCATCCCGGGGATAACAATACGGTATTAACAATCTTTGAAACCTTCGCATCAAATAATAGGCGCAAGCGAACGCACCGCAGCCTTGCCAAAATCTGCCACGTGGCAGCAATAAATCCATGGAATGACACGGCTATTACCTTCAATGCCAGTGACGAACCTAAATTCTGAACAGCCCAAGCACCAGCTGCACTGGTCCTCGGTCCAATTGTGGACGGCTTTCTACTCACCAAAGTACTCATGGATGGCGACAGTGGATTAAACCTCATCTATGAGGAAACTCTTCAAAAAATGGAAATAGATTGGAACTGCATTGAGTAAAGCAGCACAACCTTCAGAGGAATCATCCCCAGTCAGGAAGCACGCTGTGCTAGGAAAATCACACTAGATGTGGTATTCGGCACGCCGGAGAACTATAGGTCCAAAGAAATTACATTCAAAGTGGCCCCGTTCAGTAGCATATACCATGCCCTTTTAGGGCGGGAGGCGTTCACGATCTTCCAAGCTATACCCCATTACGGGTACATGAAGCTCAAAATGCCCGGGCCCAACGGAATCATCACTCTCGCTAGTGATCCGAACACAGCACTCTGCGCCAAAAACAAAACAGCCGGCCCTCGAGGCATTATCCAAAGCCCTTGCGGCCGAGGAATTAACTGCGCTGCGCACCACAGTGGACAGGGACGACATGATAGTTGACAAGAGATCCAAGTCCACCTCTTTTAAACCAGCGGATGAAATAGTCAAATTCCAAGTCCACCCAACGGGCCCTACAAAAACAGCCTCCATCAGGGCACAGTTAAACCCCGCCGTGGATGCCGCACTACGAGAGTTCCTGCGCGAGAATTGGGACATATTCGCCTGGCACCCCCCAGACATGCCAGGAATCCCACACAGGCTGGCCGAACACATCCTTAATATTCTAAAGGGATTCAAACCGGTCAAGCAGACTCTTCGGCGTTTCTCTGAACCTAAGAGACAAGCTATGGGAGAGGAACTAGCCAAGTTATTGGAGGCCGGATTCATTAGAGAAATAAAACACCCAGACTGGCTAGCAAACCTGGTGATGGTACCAAAGAAGGACAAATCCTGGCGCCTATGTATCGATTTCAAGGACCTCAACAAGGCTTTCCCAAAGGATCCCTTCCCCCTCCCCCGCATCGATCAAATTATCAATGCTACCGCAGGACACGATTCATTGTGTTTCCTCGACGCATACTCCGGCTACCACCAAATCAAGATGGCGGAGTCCCACCAAGCCGCAACGGCATTTATCACACCATACGACCCCTTCTGTTTCAACACAATGCCTTTTGGGCTCAAAACACCGGCGCAACATATCAGCGCATGATTCAGACATGTCTGGAGAAACAGATCGGCAAAATAGTAGAGGCATATGTAGATGATGTGGTCGTCAAAACCAAACACATCGACTCTCTAATAGACGACTTGAGGCTCACATTCGACAACCTCCGAACATACGACATCAAGCTCAATCCGGAAAAATGTGTTTTCGGTGTACCAACCGGAAAGCTCCTGGGTTTCATTGTCTCTAGTAGAGGAATTGAAGCAAATCCGGCCAAAATCTGAGCTCTGTCACAGTTGGCTATCCCAATGGACCTCAAACAAATCCCGAAATTAACCGGATGTGTGGCGGCTCTAAGCCGCTTTATCTCCCGCTTAGGAGAAAAGGCATTACCCCTTTATCGCCTCCTTCGGTGCACCGAACACTTCGAGTGGACAGACGCTGCCACAGCCGGATTGGAAGAAATAAAAGCCATACTGGCAACCAACCCAATCCTGGCCGCGCCAAACATCGGCGAACCAATGTTGTTGTACATTGCGGCAACTCATCAGGTTGTAAGCGCAGTGCTCGTCGTCGAATGAGAAACGGACAGACATAAATCCCCCCTTCAAAAGCCGGTATATTATGTATCCACTGTCCTCACTCCATGCAAATCACGGTACCCACATTATCAAAAGATAGCCTATGCGGTATTCATGGCATCCCGGAAGCTGCGACACTACTTTCAAGAGTGTTCAATTACAGTAGCCTCGGAAGTGCCACTTAATGATATTATAAACAACCGCGACGCCACGGGCCGGATTGCCAAATGGGCCATTGAGCTCCTCCCATTCGACATAACATACAAACCCTGGCGAGCCATTAAATCGCAAGTATTGGCCGACTTTTTTGCCGAATGGACAAAAGCCGAACTCCCTAAAGAGTACAGCGCATACTCCAATTGGATCACGCACTTCGACGGCTCCAAAATGCTGGCTGGTCTGGGGGCTGGCGTCGTCCTTACGTCCCCAACCGGAGATACAGTTCAATATGTACTACATATACTGTATACAGACTCCAACAATGCAGCCGAATACGAAGCCCTGTTACATGGTCTTCGGATGGCAGTTTCCATGGGCATTCAACGCCTGGAGGTGCGTGGGGATTCGAACCTCGCAATATCCCAAATAAATGGAGACTTCGATGCCAAGGATCCGAAGATGGTGGCCTATCGCAACGCCGTCCTAAAGATGTCAGCTCGGTTCGAGGGGCTCGAATTTCACCATGTGGCTCAGGAAAACAGTCAGGCAGCGGATATCCTCGCCCGCATCGGCGCAAAACGCGATGCGGTCCCCCCAACATCTTTTTGGAGAGGTTGTTTAAGCCATCCGTGGTATGGGAAGGGGACACCGGTAACAATTTGGACCCGGCCAAAATGCTCGATACCGAACACTGACATAATCGGAGGCTCCGCCACCGAAATAACACCTTCAGCCCATGTAATAATGGCCATCACGTGGACAGAACCATTCCTGGCCTACCTAACTAGGCAGGAACTTCCCGAGGACCAAAATGAGGCACGCTGCATAGTGCGGCGATCTAAAGCCTACAGGGTCCACGAGGGAGAGCTGTATAAAAAAAGCACTATCGGAGTCCTTCAAAGGTGCATCTCCGAAGAGGAAGGGCGGAAGATTTTGGCAGAAATTCACGCCGGACTCAGCGGTCACCACGCCGCAGCCTGGGCCCTTGTAAGCAAGGCCTTCCGTACAGGTTTTTATTGGCCGACGACCCGGGTAGATGCACAGGACTTGGTCCAACGCTGCGTCGGTTGCCAGCTTTTTGCAAACCAAAGCCACATGCCACCCACCGCCCTCCAAACAATCCCCATCACATGGCCCTTCGCGGTCTGGGGGCTTGACATGGTTGGACCCCTTAAAGGGGGAACCCATAAGAAAAAATACTTACTGGTCATGGTGGATAAATTCACCAAATGGATAGAAGCCAAACCTGTTAAAACGGCCGAATCCGGACCGGTGATAGACTTCATATCCGGGGTTGTACACCGTTATGGCGTCCCCCATAGCATCATCACTGACAACGGCACGAACTTCACGGCCGACGAGGTAAAACTCTTGTGCAGCAACATGGGCATTAAGCTCAATTATGTCTCTGTCTATCACCCACAAACTAACGGCCAAGTTGAGCGAGCAAATGGTCTTATCATGAGCGGCATCAAACCCAGATTAGTGCGGTCCTTAAAGGAGTCTAACATGCACTGGGTAGAGGAGCTCGACTCCGTACTCTGGGGGCTGCGGACCATGCCGAATCGTACTACCGGATACACACCCTTCTTTATGGTGTACGGCGCAGAGGCGGTTCTGCCCCGCGACATAATTCATGACTCACCTCGAGTGCACATGTACGAAGAAAGAGAAGCCAAGCTCGATCGGCAGGACAGTCTAGACACCCTGGAGGAGGAGCGCGACGTGCAAAAAGCCCGTTCCGCATTCTACCAGCAACAGGCTCGCAGATACCAAAGCAGAGAAGTACGTGCCAAAACTTATAACGTTGGCGAGCTAGTTCTACGCCTACCGGAGAATAAAAAGACCAAGGTCGAGCCCAAATGGGAAGGTCCCTTCATTATTGTCAAGTTCTGACTGGTGGAGCATACCGTCTGCGGGATGCATCGAATAATCGACTTGAGCCGAACCCATGGAACGCAGCCAGGCTCCGAAGATTCTATGCCTAGTGCTGGACTCTATGTTCGTCTCCTTCCTCTGTCCATTTTTTGCATATACATTATCTGTCTTTTTTCTCTCTTTCTTTCTTTTATTCTTTCTCAGGGCCTTCAAGGGCCAACTTGTGCCTTGCTTGCACACTATTGATGCGCTAACCGCGCTCATTATACCTGGGGGCTTCTTATACAGAAGCTTAACTATTTATCTGGGCTTCATGCCCCACACATGTGTTATTCTTCCGCATGTACCTTTTCTTCGCCATTATATGCATCGATATGACTTAAGTTTTGGCCAAGCTGGGTTGCCTGGCTCTTGCATTTATGCCCTACGTTCTCGTTAATTCGGCTAGGGCATAAGGGGAGCACCTCTGCGATTGTTACTGCCGGGTCAGCCAGATGTGTACCTCAGACTGGGTGAAGCCGAAAGCTAGCGTTCTTAAGGGAATATTCGGTCGGTGAACAAAAGATGATTTTTATTTATTTTCCATATGTGCCCCCAGATATATTTGCCTGCGTCTCCTCTCGCAGTCCGGACATGCACTTTAGGGCATGCGTACCCAGGGAAAGGAACCCTTAACAGAACTATTCTCCCTGAAAGATGTTTCTTACTACCCATGTAATATAACATAACTAGTTGGGTACTTGTCTGTTCAAGCACTAATGACCCCTATGCCTGGTTTCCTTGCATACCCCGGTTCTTATATAACCGAGCGGGTATTCGGATACACTCCGGACTATCGGGTCCCGAGGTTGAAGTGAAAAGGTCCGCCATGACAAATGATTTACAATCCGGCTAGAAGGCATTATACATGTCACTTTAATTACATAGTCATGTAGACTGACTAAATTCCTCTTCTATACCATCCAACAGGCTGTCTAGCCTACAATCATGTTGGGAATACTTTGCGCCTAATTCTACTTGCCCATACACTAAGCTAACGGGGATCTCTTTCCCATCGGGCCCCACAGGTCTCACCTCGGCCATGTGGTTTGGGTCAGCCTTGGTATACCGCGTCTTCACCATGGCCCAGGCTTCCCTGGCACCTTGACGGCAGGCCGATATCTTCCATAATCGGAAGCACCGCCGTGCTCCCTTGAGCTTCTCCGCAAGCTCTCCAATGCCTGCTGGCAGGGAGACGAATGGCCACAAGGCCTGGGCAATACCTTACATCACCTGCCGAACTTGTTCGTGCAGTTGTGAAAGCTCGGGTAGAAGATCAGCCACAGACCCGGGCATCTCCTCCGCTGGATGACCCGTCAGCATACCTACAGACATAACTCTGTTAGCCGGCTTCTCCGCCGCACCCTTTTAAGGGTTCGTTCAAGCACTTACTGAAAATGCCGCGTCGAAGCCACTTATTCTCCTTCTCGGAGTCCGCAAGCTGGGCTCGAACATCTTTCAGTTCCACGCTCAGCTTGGTATTGGCGTCTTGGAGATTGTTTTTCTCCTGCCTGACCTTAGTCAGCACGCATTCGCCAGCCTTTAGCTATCGTACGACATGCTGGTCCTTCGGATTCTCTCCGGAGTCATCTGCAATATCTATTGTTAGATCTGCAGCCATGCCGCACACTATATGGTACCTATCATTCTTTGAAACAAATGTTACCAGCTGGGGACTTTTCAGGTTCCTTTAATGCGGCAACGATGGCCTGAAGTTGGGTCTTGCATTCCTCCAGCTCCCGTGACAGTTGAGTATTCTTCTCTGTAAGAACTTGCACAATAAATGATCCTTAAATCAGTTGTGCCAACTGTTTCAAGTCTCAGGGGCTACTGATATATATACTCATCAAATTTTCTTACCCATACATCCTTTACATATTGGTCCGTGGCTCTGGCTAAACCATTTTGAGCAGCACGAATGTACGCATCCCCCGAGTTGAATGCATCAAACGCCTCTCGGGAGAAACAAGCGTCATGGAGTACGGCTCGGCGACGCCTGTGATTCATGGCACTCTCCACTTCGGAATTTGTAGCGGATATCTTATCCGCATCCTCTATAGAAGGAGCATCCGGCATGCACCTCGTATTAGCTTCCGCCTCTGTGTCCGGCCCTGGAGCCCGACTGGTAGAGGCGTGATCGGCGACCTCCCCCCATATTGTTCGGCGAGCGTTCTTCCTTCTAGTAAACACGGGTGTTATTATGTCTTTTAAGATGACAACCACGGAGTGAGGTGTTGCGTCATACCTTTGCACCGGCGTCTCCGTCCGAACCGCCTTCCTTTTTAGCCTGTCCGGCTTTGAAACCCCTTGTTGGCGAGTCGCCGCGGGCTCGGCATGGCATCCCGAGGGCCTTCCCTATAAAACACCATTTGTATACGGTAGGTGAAGTGCATAAAAGGAAATCCTTTTCAAAGGTTGGGACTCCGGTCTCATTTACCGGCGAGGCTGGGAGTAGCCCAGGGTAGTCGGCTATAATGGCCACCATGGCCTCATCACAGCTTAGCTGATAGAAAATCCTATCAATCAGCTCCACGAATATGTCCGGATCCTCTTTGAGGCCGGGGTCGAGGACCCGTTCAGGATCCTCCGGTTGTGGAGGTGGGCTATTGATCTCCCCTACCGCCTCACACAGTTCCTGCGATGAAACGGCAAGGTAAATATTTATCACGAAAACAGGGGTAGGATGGAAGTAAAAAGAGCGGAAGCTAACCCAGCTTCAAGGGTTGTTCATGGAGAATCCATCCCGTGGCTTGATGCAGAGGAACTCCTCTTCTTCCCCCTTATACAGATCGGATAGAATTTTTGCTAGAGCAGCAACTGAGTCCGGTCCCTTGCGCCCGCAGCGAGTGGCATCATCTTCCCCGTTGGAGTGCCACATGGGGTGGCCTTGATATTGAAGTGGCTGCACCCCCCGCATAATGCATATTGCCATAACCTCGGTTATGGTCAGTCCTGATTTGGCCAGCAACTTTATCCGGCCCATCAGGTACAATACGTCTCTATCATCTTCCTACTATGGCCTCCGTGGGCGCCAGCTTAGGCGTTTCTTCAAAGGGGCGTTGTCGAACTCAGGAAGACCAATCCGGATAGGATCCGAGAGAGGAACATCCTCCATATAAAACCACTCCGAAGGCTAGTCCTCGGACGTCTTCTTCGGGGTACCGGATAGGTATCCGGTCCCGGCGATGCGCCATACTTCGGCTCCGCCCACTTGATATATTGATCGCCTCTGTGTACGGGGCACAAGGCAGAACAACTTCTTCCACGGTGCGAAATGAGCTTCGCAACCCAGAAACAGCTCGCAAAGGGCTACGTAACCAGCGATGTGCAGTATGGAGGCAGGGGTGAGGTTGTGCAACTAGAGGCCGTAGAACTCCAGGAGCCCTCGGAGAAATGGATGGATTGGAAATCCGAGTCCCCTTAACAAATAAGGTACAAGGCATACCTGCTCTCCCTTAGAGGGGTTGGGAAAGCTCTCCGCTTGCTCCCCGCCATTATAGGTGGCGAGCCCGGCTCGAACCGGGACCATATACGCTGGAGGGAGGAATCCCTGGGTCTATAGCTTCAATAATTGGTTGTGCGGGACGGAACACTTCTCCCGGTCTCCGGGCTTGGGGCTGCGGGAGCGAGAGGAGGAGTTGTTGGAAATATGCCCTAGAGGCAATAATAAAAGTATTATTATATTTCAATGTTCATGATAAATGTCTTTTATTCATGCTATAACTGTATTATCCGGAAAACGTAATACACGTGTGAATACTTAGACCACAATACGTCCCTGGTGAGCCTCTAGTTGACTAGCTCGTTGTGATCAACAGATAGTCATGGTTTCCTGACTATGGACATTGGATGTCGTTGATAACGGGATCACATCATTAGGAGAATGATGTGATGGACAAGACCCAATCCTAAGCATAGCATAAAAGATCGTGTAGTTCGTTTTGCTAGAGCTTTGCCAGTGTCAAGTATCTCTTCCTTCGACCATGAGATCGTGTAACTCCCGGATACCGTAAGAGTGCCTTGGGTGTATCAAACGTCACAACATAACTGGGTGACTATAAAGGTGCATTACAGGTATCTCCGAAAGTATCTGTTGGGTTGACACGGATCGAGACTGGGATTTGTCACTCCGTATGACGGAGAGGTATCTCTGGGCCCACTCAGTAATGCATCATCATAATGAGCCCAATGTGACCAAGGTGTTGGACACGGGATCATGCATTACGGTACGAGTAAAGTGACTTGCCGGTAACGAGACTGAACAAGGTATTGGGATACCAATGATCGAGTCTCGGGCAAGTAACGTACCGATTGACAAAGGGAATTGCATACAGGGTTTGATCGAATCCTCGACATCGTGGTTCATCCAATGACAACATCGAGGAGCATGTGGGAGCCATCATGGGTATCCAGATCCCGCTGTTGGTTATTGACTGAGAGCGTCTCGGTCATGTCTGCATGTCTCCCGAACCCGTAGGGTCTACACACTTAAGGTTCGGTCTAGGGTTATTAGGAAGACTAGTATGTGACTACCGAATGTTGTTCAGAGTCCCGGATGGGATCCTGGACGTCACGAGGAGATCCGGAAGGGTCCGGAGGTAAAGATTTATATATGGGAAGTTGTCAAACGGACACCGGGAAGTTTCGGGGTCATACCGATATTGTACCGGGGCCACCGGAAGGGTTCCGGGGGTCCACCGGGAGGGGCCACCCCTCCCGGGGGGCCACATGGGCTGCGTGGGGCAGGGAGCCAGCCCCTGGTGGGCTGGCCGCACCCCCTCCCTTGGGCCCATGCGCCTATGGTTGAGGGGGGAACCCTAGGGGGGCGCCCCCTTGGCTTGGGGGGCAAGCCACCCTCTCCCCTCTCCCTTAGGCCGCCGCACCCCCCCCCCTAGATGGGTTCTAGGGGGCCGGCCCCCTTCTCCCTTCCCCCTATAAATAGAGGGGTGAGGGGAGGGCAGCCGCACCACCCTCCAAGGCGCAGCCCTCCCCTCCCCAACACCTCTCCTCCTCCGTTGTGTGCTTGGCGAAGCCCTGTCGGAGTACTGCCTCTCCACCATCACCACGCCGTCGTGCTGCCGGTGGAGCTGTCTTCCTCAACCTCTCCTTCCCCCTTGCTGGATCAAGAAGGAGGAGACGTCTCCCGTCCCGTACGTGTGTTGAACGCGGAGGTGCTGTCCGTTCAGCACTTGGTCATCGGTGATTCGAATCACGTTGAGTTCGACTACATCATCACCTTGCAAGCTTCCGCACGCGATCTACAAGTGATATGTAGATGCAAACTCTCTCCCTTGACTCGTTGCTTAGATGAACTCATAGATGGATCTTGGTGAAACCGTAGGAAAAATTTTAATTTTCTGCAACGTTCCCCAACAGTGGCATCATGAGCTAGGTCTATGCGTAGTTCTCTTTGCACGAGTAGAACACAATTTTGTTGTGGGCGTGGATTTTGTCATCTTACTTGCCTCTACTAGTCTTTTCTTGCTCAACGGTATTGTGGGATGAAGCGGCCCGGACCAACCTTACACGTACGCTTACGTGAGACCGGTTCCACCGACTGACATGCACTAGTTGCATAAGGTGGCTGGCGGGTGTCTGTCTCTCCCACTTTAGTTGGAGCGGAATCGATGAACAGGGCCCTTATGAAGGGTAAATAGAAGTTGACAAAATCACGTTGTGGTGATTCGTAGGTAAGAAAACGTTCTTGCTAGAACCCAATTGCAGCCACGTAAAAGATGCAACAACAATTAGAGGACGTCTAACTTGTTTTTGCGGCGATTGATCATGTGATGTGATATGGCCAGAAGTTGTGATGAATGATGAATTGTGATGTATGAGATCATGTTCTTTGTAATAGGATTCACGACTTGCATGTCGATGAGTATGACAACCGGCAGGAGCCATAGGAGTTGTCTTTATTTTTTGTATGACCTGTGTGTCATTGAATAACGCCATGTAAACTACTTTACTTTATTGCTAAACGTTAGTCATAGAAGTAGAAGTACTCGTTGGCGTGACAACTTCATGAAGACACGATGATGGAGATCATGATGATGGAGATCATGGTGTCAAGCCGGTGACAAGATGATCATGGAGCCCCGAAGATGAAGATCAATGGAGCTATATGATATTGGCCATATCATGTCACAACTATATAATTGCATGTGATGTTTATTATGTTTATGCATCTTGTTTACTTAGGACGACGGTAGTAAATGAGATGATCCCTTATAAAATTTCAAGAAGTGTTCTCCCCTAACTGTGCACCGTTGCTACAGTTCGTCGCTTCTAAGCACCACGTGATGATCGGGTGTGATGGATTCTTACGTTCACATACAACGGGTGTAAGACAGTTTTACACAGCGAAAACACTTAGGGTTAACTTGACGAGCCTAGCATGTGCAGACATGGCCTCGGAACACGGAGACCGAAAGGTCGAACACGAGTCGTATGGAAGATACGATCAACATGAGAATGTTCACCGACGATGACTAGTCCGTCTCACGTGATGATCGGACACGGGCTAGTCGACTCGGATCGTGTAACACTTAGATGACTAGAGGGATGTCTAATCTAAGTGGGAGTTCATAATTTGATTAGAACTTTATTATCATGAACTTAGTCTAAAACCTTTGCAAATATGTCTTGTAGATCAATGGCCAACGCTAATGTCAACATGAACTTCAACGCGTTCCTAGAGAAAAGCAAGCTGAAAGATGATGGCAGCAACTATACGGACTGGGTCCGGAACCTAAGGATCATCCTCATAGCTGCCAGGAAACAATATGTCCTAGAAGGACCACTAGGTGACGCTCCCGTCCCAGAGAACCAAGACATTATGAATGCTTGGCAGTCTCGTGCTGATGATTACTCCCTCGTTTAGTGCGGCATGCTTTACAGCTTAGAACCGGGGCTCCAAAAGCGTTTTGAGCACCACGGAGCATATGAGATTTTCGAAGAGCTGAAACTAGTTTTTCAAGCTCATGCCCGGGTCGAGAGATATGATGTCTCCGACAGGTTCTACAGTTGTAAGATGGAGGAAAACAGTTCTGTCAGTGAGCACATCCTGAAGATGTCTGGGTTGCACAACCGTATGACCCAGCTGAACATTAACCTCCCAGATGAGGCGGTCATTGACAGAATCCTCCAGTCGCTCCCACCAAGCTACAAGAGCTTTGTGATGAACTACAACATGCAGGGGATGGAAAAGACCATTCCTGAAGTGTTCTCGATGCTGAAGTCAGCAGAGGCTGAAATCAAGAAAGAACATCAAGTGTTGATGGTCAATAAGACCACTAAGTTCAAGAAGGGCAAGGGTAAGAAGAACTTCAAGAAGGACGGCAAAGATGTTGCCGCGCCTGGTAAGCCAGTTACCGGGAAGAAGTCAAAGAATGGACCCAAGCCTGAGACTGAGTGCTTTTATTGCAAGGGGAAGGGTCACTGGAAGCGGAACTGCCCCAAATACTTAGCGGATAAGAAGGCCGGCAACACCAAAGGTATATTTGATATACATGTGATTGATGTGTACCTTACCAGTACTCGTAGTAACTCCTGGGTATTTGATACCGGTGTCGTTGCTCATATTTGTAACTCACAGCAGGAGCTGCGGAATAAACGGAGACTGACGAAGGACGAGGTGACGATGCGCGTCGGGAATGGTTCCAGAGTCGATGTGATCGCCGTCGGCACGCAGCCTCTACATTTACCTACGGGATTAGTTTTGAACCTTAATAATTGTTATTTAGTGCCAAGTTTGAGCATGAACATTGTATCTGGATCTCGTTTAATACGAGATGGCTACTCATTTAAGTCTGAGAATAATGGTTGTTCGATTTATATGAGAGATATGTTTTATGGTCATGCTCCGATGGTCAATGGTTTATTCTTAATGAATCTCGAGCGTAATATTACACATGTTCATAGTGTAGATGCCAAAAGATTTAAAGTTGATAACGATAGTCCCACATACTTGTGGCACTGCCGCCTTGGTCACATTGGTGTCAAGCGCATGAAGAAGCTCCATGCCGATGGACTTTTAGAGTCTCTTGATTATGAATCGTTTGACACGTGCGAACCATGCCTTTTGGGCAAAATGACCAAGACTCTGTTCTCCGGAACAATGGAGCGAGCAACCAACTTGTTGGAAATCATACATACCGATGTGTGCGGTCCAATGAGCGTTGAGGCTCGCGGAGGATATCGTTATGTTCTCACTCTCACAGATGACTTGAGTAGATATGGGTATGTCTACTTAATGAAACACAAGTCTGAGACCTTTGAAAAGTTCAAGGAATTTCAGAATGAGGTAGAGAATCAACGTGACCGAAAGATAAAATTCTTACGATCAGATCGTGGAGGAGAATACTTAAGTTACGAATTTGGTACACACTTAAGGAAATGTGGAATCGTTTCACAGCTCACGCCGCCTGGAACACCTCAGCGAAACGGTGTGTCCGAACGTCGTAATCGCACCCTATTGGGTATGGTGCGGTCTATGATGTCTCTTACCGATTTACCGCTATCATTTTGGGGATACGCTCTAGAGACAGCTACATTCACTTTAAATAGGGCACCGTCTAAATCCGTTGAGACGACACCGTATGAATTATGGTTTGGAAAGAAACCTAAGCTGTCGTTTCTAAAAGTTTGGGGATGCGATGCTTATGTCAAGAAACTTCAACCTGAAAAGCTCGAACCCAAGTCGAAAAAATGCGTATTCATAGGATACCCTAAGGAAACTGTCGGGTATACCTTCTACTTAAGATCCGAAGGCAAGATCTTTGTTGCCAAGAACGGATGCTTTCTGGAAAAAGAGTTTCTCTCGAAAGAAGTAAGTGGGAGGAAAGTAGAACTCGATGAAGTACTACCTCTTGAGCGGGAAAGTGGCGCAGCGCAGGAAACCGTTCCTGTGATGCCCACACCAACTGAAGAGGAAAACAATGATGATGATCAAGGTACTTCGGATCAAGTTACTGCTGAACTTCGTAGGTCCACTAGGACACGTTCCGCACCAGAGTGGTACGGCAACCCTGTCCTGGAAATCATGTTGTTAGACAACAATGAACCTTCGAACTATGAAGAAGCAATGGCGGGCCCGGATTCCAACAAATGGCTTGAAGCCATGAAATCCGAGATAGAATCCATGTATGAAAACAAAGTATGGACTTTGGCAGACTTGCCCGATGATCGGCGAGTGATAGAAAACAAATGGATCTTTAAGAAGAAGACGGACGCGGATGGTAATGTTACAATCTATAAGGCTCGACTTGTCGCTAAGGGTTATCGACAAGTTCAAGGGATTGACTACGACGAGACTTTCTCTCCCGTAGCGAAGCTGAAGTCCGTCCGAATCAT
Organism: Triticum dicoccoides; assembly: GCF_002162155.2. NCBI lineage: Eukaryota > Viridiplantae > Streptophyta > Magnoliopsida > Poales > Poaceae > Triticum > Triticum dicoccoides. The sequence continues at coordinate 590,143,554 of NC_041392.1, read as the reverse complement.
GTTAGCAATTGCCGCATACTATGATTATGAGATATGGCAAATGGACGTCAAAACGGCATTCCTTAACGGGCATCTTAAGGAAGAACTGTATATGATGCAGCCGGAAGGTTTTGTCGATCCTCGGAACGCTAACAAAGTATGCAAGCTCCAGCGATCCATTTATGGACTGGTGCAAGCATCTCGGAGTTGGAACATTCGCTTTGATGAGATGATCAAAGCGTTTGGGTTTATGCAGACTTATGGAGAAGCCTGCGTTTACAAGAAAGTGAGTGGGAGCTCTGTAGCATTTCTCATATTATATGTAGATGACATACTCTTGATGGGAAATAATATAGAATTTCTGGACAGCATTAAGGCCTACTTGAATAAGTGTTTTTCAATGAAGGACCTTGGAGAAGCTGTTTATATATTAGGCATCAAGATCTATAGAGATAGATCGAGATGCCTCATAGGTCTTTCACAAAGCACATACCTTGATAAGATTTTGAAGAGGTTCAAAATGGATCAGTCCAAGAAGGGGTTCTTGCCTATGTTACAAGGTGTGAGATTGAGCTCGGCTCAGTCACCGACCACGGCAAAAGATAAAGAAGAGATGAGTGTCATCCCCTATGCTTCAGCCATAGGATCTATTATGTATGCCATGCTGTGTACCAGACCCGATGTAAACCTTGTCGTAAGTTTGGTGGCAAGATACCAAAGTAATCCCGGCAAGGAACACTGGACAGCGGTCAAGAATATCCTGAAGTACCTGAAAAGGACGAAGGACATGTTTCTCGTTTATGGAAGAGACGAAGAGCTCGTCGTAAAGGGTTACGTCGACGCTAGCTTCGACTCAGATCTGGATGACTCTAAGTCACAAACCGGATACGTGTATATGTTGAATGGTGGAGCAGTAAGCTGGTGCAGCTGCAAGCAGAGCGTCGTGGCGGGATCTACATGTGAAGCGGAGTACATGGCAGCCTCGGAGGCAGCGCATGAAGCGATTTGGGTGAAGGAGTTCATCACCGACCTAGGAGTCATACCCAATGCGTCGGGGCCGATCAAACTCTTCTGTGACAACACTGGAGCTATTGCCCTCGCCAAGGAGCCCAGGTTTCACAAGAAGACCAGGCACATCAAGCGTCGTTTCAACTCCATCCGTGAAAATG
>NC_041392.1:590073304-590140695 GCF_002162155.2 Triticum dicoccoides | reverse complement strand
GGCCGGCCCCCTTCTCCCTTCCCCCTATAAATAGAGGGGTGAGGGGAGGGCAGCCGCACCACCCTCCAAGGCGCAGCCCTCCCCTCCCCAACACCTCTCCTCCTCCGTTGTGTGCTTGGCGAAGCCCTGTCAGAGTACTGCCTCTCCACCATCACCACGCCGTCGTGCTGCCGGTGGAGCTGTCTTCCTCAACCTCTCCTTCCCCCTTGCTGGATCAAGAAGGAGGAGACGTCTCCCGTCCCGTACGTGTGTTGAACGCGGAGGTGCTGTCCGTTCAGCACTTGGTCATCGGTGATTCGAATCACGTCGAGTACGACTACATCATCACCTTGCAAGCTTCCGCACGCGATCTACAAGTGGTATGTAGATGCAAACTCTCTCCCTTGACTCGTTGCTTAGATGAACTCATAGATGGATCTTGGTGAAACCGTAGGAAAAATTTTAATTTTCTGCAACGTTCCCCAACAGGAGTTGCGCTGGCCGGCCATGTTGGGATGGATTTTTTCGGGCGCGCTCCGATGAATGCTCACTGAGGGAGGATGGTGTGGTTTGGATCTGAGGATCCTCGTCTCTTTAATAGACAGTTCATTCACATAGATGGGGTGGTAAATGTAAAAACACCCTGGCTCCTCACATTCGCTTGACACATGGAAGATGGCCATTATTGGACACAGAAGCCAAGAAGCGCAACGTTTACGAGAAGCCGGACACTATTTAGCAGGTACTCAAAGTTTGAAGAAGAACCCGTCTAGCAATGCCGAAGAAAATCTGCGCACCGGACTCATCGTCATTGAAGCCTGGTTCGGGGGCTACTGAGGGAGTCTTGGATTAGGGGGTATCCAGACAGCTGGACTATATCCTTTGGCCGGACTGTTGGACTATGAATATATAAGATTGAAGACTTCGTCCCGTGTCCGGATGGGACTCTCCTTGGCGTGGAAGGCAAGCTTGGCAATACGGATATGTAGATCTCCTTCCTTGTAACCGACTCTGTGTAACCCTAGCCCCCTCCGGTGTCTATATAAACCAGAGGGTTTAGTCCGTAGGACCAACAACAATCATACCATAGGCTAGCTTCTAGGGTTTAGCCTCTTCGATCTCGTGGTAGATCAACTCTTGTACTACTCATATTATCAAGAACAATCAAGCAGGACGTAGGGTATTACCTCCATCAAGAGGGCCCGAACCTGGGTAAACATCGTGTCCCCTGCCTCCTGTTACCATCCGCCTTAGACGCACAGTTCGGGACCCCCTACCCGAGATCCGCCGGTTTTGACACCGACAATTGCCCTTCCTTCTTCTTTTAAGCATGCCTTAGATTCTATATTTGAAGAAGGTTTTCTTGAAGGGGATGTCGTAGACACTTATGAAAAAATGAAAACCATATTTGGGCACCCCATGAATGAGAAAATTGAATCTACATTTCTTTTGCTCTCTTACCAAAACGAATCTATTAAAGAGATAAAGGCTAGCCTAGATACAAATTTCCGTAACATACTTAATCTTTCCTCTACCATTAATAGCCATGTGCTTTATCAAAATAGAAGGATTAATTCTATAGATAGTAAGTTTTATCTTTTCTTTCCTAAGACCAAAGATGTCAATACCTAGATCTAACCTTGCTTTTTATGCCTAGCTAGGGGCGTTAAACGATAGCGCTTGTTGGGAGGCAACCCAATTTTTTTTTATTCCTTGCTTTTGCTCTTTTTTATTAATAAATAATTTACCTAGCCTCTGTTTTGGTTGTTTTTTTTTTGTTTAATTAGTGTTTGTCCCAAGTAGAACCGTTGCGAAGACTTGGGGATAGTCTTGATATCTTGCTGTAAAAAACAGAAACTTTAGCACTCACGAGAACTGCTGCCATTTTTATTTGGAAAGTTCTATTTAGTTAATTCTTTTTGAAGACGATTAACAGATAAATTCCTCACGTCCAGAAATTTATTTTAGAATTTTTGGGATTCCAGATCTTGCGCTAGTTACAGATTACTACAGACTGTTCTGTTTTTGACAGATTCTGTTTTTCGTGTGTTGTTTGCTTATTTTGATGAATATATGGCTAGTTAAATAGTTTATAAACCATAGAGAAGTTGGAATAAAGTAGGTTTAACACCAATATAAATAAATAATGAGTTCATTACAGTACCTTGAAGTGGTCTTTTGTTTTCTTTCGCTAACGGAGCTCACGAGATTTTCTACTTTAAGTTTTGTGTTGTGAAGTTTTCAAGTTTTGGGTAAAGATTTGATGGATTATGGAACAAGGAGTGGCAAGAGCCTAAGCTTGGGGATGCCCATGGCACCCCCAAGATAATCTAAGGACACCTAAAAGCCAAAGCTTGGGGATGCCCCAGAAGGCATCCCCTGTTTCGTCTACTTCCATCGGTAACTTTACTTGGAGCTATATTTTTATTCACCACATGATATGTGTTTTGCTTGGAGCGTCTTGTATGATTTGAGTCTTTGCTTTTTAGTTTACCACAACCATCCTTTCTGTACACACCTTTTGAGAGAGCCATACATGATTTGGAATTTGTTAGAATACTCTATGTGCTTCACTTATATCTTTTGAGTTATATAGTTTTGCTCTAGTACTTCACTTATATCTTTTAGAGCATGGTGGTGGATTTATTTGTTAGAAACTATTGATCTCTCATGCTTCACTTAGATTATTTTGAGAGTCTTAAATAGCATGGTAATTTGCTTAAATAATCCTAATATGCTAGGTATTCAAGATTAGTAAAAAAATCTTATGAGTGTTTTCAATACTAAGAGAAGTTTGATGCTTGATGATTGTTTTGAGATATGGAGGTAATAATATCAAAGTCATGCTAGTTGAGTAGTTGTGAATTTGAGAAATGCTTGTGTTGAAGTTTGCAAGTCCCATAGCATGCACGTATGGTAAACGTTATGTAACAAATTTGAAACATGAGGTGTTCTTTGATTGTCCTCCTTATGAGTGGTGGTTGGGGACGAGCAATGGTCTTTTCCTACCAATCTATCCCCCTAGGAGCATGCGCGTAGTGCTTGGTTTTTGATGACTTGTAGATTTTTGCAATAAGTATGTGAGTTCTTTATGACTAATGTTGAGTCCATGGGTTATACGCACTCTCACCCTTCCATCACTGCTAGCCTCTTCGGTACCGTGCATTGCCCTTTCTCACATTGAGAGTTGGTGCAAACTTCGCCGGTGCATCCAAACCCCGTGATATGATACGCTCTTTCACACATAAACCTCCTTATATCTTCCTCAAAACAGCCACCATACCTACCTATTATGGCATTTCCATAGCCATTCCGAGATATATTGCCATGCAACTTTCCACCATTCCGTTTATCATGACACATTCATCATTGTCATATTGCTTAGCATGATCATGTAGTTGACATAGTATTTGTGGCAAAGCCACCATTCATAATTCTTTCATACATGTCACTCTTGGTTCATTGCATATCTTGGTACACCGCCGGAGGCATTCATATAGAGTCATCTTTTGTTCTAGCATCGAGTTGTAATCATTGAGTTATAAATAAATAGAAGTGTGATGATCATCATTTTCTAGAGCATTGTCCCAAGTGAGGAATTAAAAAAAGGGGGAAGAAAGGCCATAAAAAAGAAGAGAAGGCCCAAAAAAGAGAGAGAGAAAAAAAGAGAGAAGGGACAATGCTACTATCCTTTGCCACACTTGTGCTTCAAAGTAGCACCATAATCTTCATGATAGAGAGTCTTTTGTTTTGTCACTTTCATATACTAGTGGGAATTTTTCATTATAGAACTTGGCTTGTATATTCCAACAATGGGCCTCATCAAGTGCCCTAGGTCTTCATGAGCAAGCAAGTTGGATGCACACCCACTTAGTTTCTTTTGTTGAGCTTTCATACATTTATAGCTCTAGTGCATCCGTTGCATGGCAATCCCTACTCCTTGCATTAACATCAATCGATGGGCATCTCCATAGCCCATTGATTAGCCTCGTTGATGTGAGACTTTCTCCTTTTTTGTATTCTCCACATAACCCCCATCATCATATTCTATTCCAGCCATAGTGCTATGTCCATGGCTCGCGCTCATATATTGCATGAAAGTTTATAGGTTTGAGATTACTAAAGTATAAAACAATTTCTTGGCTTGTCATCGGGGTTGTGCATGATGAGAGCATTCTTGTGTGACGAAAATGGAGCATGACTAAACTATATGATTTTGTAGGGATGAACTTTCTTTGGCCATGTTATTTTGAGAAGACATAATTGCTTAGTTAGTATGCTTGAAGTATTATTATTTTTATGTCAATATGAACTTTTATCTTGAATCTTTCGGGTCTGAATATTCATACCACAATTAAGAAGAATTACATTAAAATTATGCCAAGTAGCACTCCGCATCAAAATTATCTTTTTTATCATTTACCTACTCGAGGACGAGCGGGAATTAAGCTTGGGGATGCTTGATACGTCTCCAATGTATCTATAATTTTTGATTGCTCCATGCTATATTATCTACTGTTTTGGACATTATTGGGCTTTATTATCCACTTTTATATTATTTTTGGGACTAACCTATTAACCGGAGGCCCAGTCCAGAATTGCTGTTTTTTGCCTATTTCAGAGTTTCGCAGAAAAGGAATATCAAACGGAGTCCAAACGGAATGAAACCTTCAGGAATGTGATTTTTAGAACGAACATGATCCAGGAGACTTGGACCCTACGTCAAGAAATAAAGGAGGAAGCCACGAGGTAGGGGGCGCGCCTACCCCCCCTCCCCTAGGCGCACCCTCCACCCTCGTGCCCCCCCGGTTGCTCCACCGGCGTACTCCTTCCTCCTATATATACCTATGTACCCCCAAACGATCAGATACGGAGCCAAAACCCTAATTCCACCGCCGTAACTTTCTGTATCCACGAGATCCCATCTTGGGCCTGTTCCGGAGCTCCGCCGGAGGGGGCATCGATCACGGAGGGCTTCTACATCAACACCATAGCCTCTCCAATGAAGTGTGAGTAGTTTATCTCAGACCTTCGGGTCCATGGTTATTAGCTAGATGGCTTCTTCTCTCTTTTTGGATCTCAATACAATGTTCTCTCCCTCTCTTGTGGAGATCTATTCGATGTAACCTTCTTTTTGCGGTGTGTTTGTTGAGACCGATGAATTGTGGGTTTATGATCAAGATTATCCATGAACAATATTTGAATCTTCTCTGAATTCTTTTATGTATGATTGGTTATCTTTGCAAGTCTCTTCGAATTATCAGTTTGGTTTGGCCTACTAGATTGATCTTTCTTGCAATGGGAGAAGTGCTTAGCTTTGGGCTCAATCTTGCGGTGTCCTTTCCTAGTGATAGTAGGGGCAGCAAGGCACGTATTGTATTGTTGCCACCGAGGATAACAAGATGGGTTTTTCATCATATTGCATGAATTTACCCCTCTACATCATGTCATCTTGCTTAAGGCGTTACTCTGTTTTCATGAACTTCATACTCTAGATGCATGCTGGATAGCGGTCAATGAGTGGAGTAATAGTAGTAGATGCAGGTAGGAGTCGGTCTACTTGTCTCGGACGTGATGCCTATATACATGATCATACCTAGATATTCTCATAACTATGCTCAATTATGTCAATTGCTCAACAGTAATTCGTTCACCCACCATAAAATACTTACGCTCTTGAGAGAAGCCACTAGTGAAACCTATGGTCCTCGGGTCTATCTTCATCATATTAATCTTCCAATACTTAGTTATTTTATTTGCTTTTATTTTGCTTTGCATCTTTATCATAAAAATACCAAAAATATTATCTTATCATATCTATCAGATCTCACTCTCGTAAGTGACCGTGAAGGGATTGACATCCCCTTATCACGTTGGTTGCGAGGAGTTATTTGTTTTGTGCAGGTACTAGGGACTCGTGCATAGCCTCCTACTGGATTGATACCTTGGTTCTCAAAAATTAAGGGAAATACTTACGCTACTTTGCTGCATCATCCTTTCCTCTTCAAGGAAATACAAATCCAACGCAGTGCTCAAGAGGTAGCAGGTATATATAGGCAACTCATTTGTCCCGGTTCATGGCTGGAACCGGGACTAAAGCCCAGCCTTCTATCCCGGTTCGAGCCAAGAACTGGGACCTATGTTTGTGGGCCACGAGTGAGGCCCATTGGTCCTGGTTCATGCCAAGAATCGGGACAAATGGGCCCAGACGAACCGGGACCAATGCCCACGAGGCCCCGGCCGGCCCCCTGTGCTCACGAACCGGGACGAATGCATCCATTGGTCCCGGTTCATGGCAGAACTGGGACTAATGGGTTGGCCAGGCCTGAACGAAAGCCCCTTTTTCTACTAGTGATCTGGCATAATGCCAGTGATGAAAAAGTCCTAAACCACAACCACAATATCAACCTTCAAAGTTGCCCAATTCCGCTGGTAAAATCTTGCCGGGAAACCATCACACCCCGGGGCCTTCAACGGGCCGATCTGAAGAGGGCATCCAAAATTTCCGTTTCAGTATACGGTTTACAAAGTGACTCGTTCATCTCGTCCGTAACCTTGGGACATATACACTCAAGCACCTCCCCTACTGACAGGGTGGGGTCTTTTGTAAAAATCTCCTTGAAATAGGAGTGCGTCATCCGCTCCATGTCTGTCGGGACGCTGCACCAAGTTCCATCAGTTTTCTGTAGGCGTTGAATAAGGTTCCGACGAGCTCTCCAAACTGCTCGGCGGTGCAAATATTTTGTGTTGCGCTCACCCTCCTTCAACCAGGCTATACGGGAACGCTGTAGCCACAGCATCTCCTCCCTATAGAGTAGCTCGTCTAGCTGGTTCATTTTTGATCGTATAAGAGCACGGTCAGCCCCAGACAGTTGTAGTTCAGCCAGCTGAGAACGGAGCGACTCGATATCTTTTAGGACATTACCGAAGTGTGTTTTACTCCACTATTTCAGATCCTTCATCATCTCCTTCAACGAGTTTGCCACCGAACCAAGGTTGCCGAGCGGACGATGCTCATTCCAACTCCTAGCAATCGTGTCTGGCAGTGTGGGATCCCGTTCCCACATGATTTCATAGCGCATCAATGTCGCCCTATGGCGCTTATCCTGTACCCCCTCCAGTTGGACCAAGAGGGGACTGTGGTCAGAGCACGACGTTGCAAGGTGGAGCACCCTCGCCGCCGGAAACAAGTCACGCCAAGCTTCATCCGCGCACGCCCAGCCCAAACGAACTTGGACGTTTTGGTCTAGTGCTTGGCCATTATTGTATGTAAAGGGAATGCCACAGAAACCGAGATCCTCCAGTTCACACACCTGAAGACAATCCCTGAACGACGCCATTTGGGATTCAGAGCACATGGATCGGGACATGTGCTCATGCTGCCATAGGGCTTCATTGTAGTCACTACAAACCATCCACGGTTCCGTAGAGATAGCCCGAAGCCTGCAGAGATGATTCCACATACGATATCTGTTCTCCACTCTCGGTTCACCATAGACAAAGGTGCACCTCCAAGTAAAACCGGTGCACCCCTCTATAATCCTCACACCAATGTATCTACAGCATGAATCCAGAATTGTTACAACCAACGACTCATCCCAAAAGAGGGCTAAGCCTCCACTCCTCCCATCACTATCAACACCATGGAAACCCTTGAGGCCTAGCCTCCGACGTAACTTCTCAATCCTCGAGGATACTTGTCTAGTCTCGCAAAGAAAGACTAGCTTGGGTTATTGGCTTTTGAGACGGCTAACACCTCCCGAACTGTCCGGCGGTTCCCCCGGGCAGTTCCATGATAGGGCATTCATTGCGTCCGGCGGTCCTCCTCAAGGGAGGCCGGCGATGTATCATTGGTGTCATTATCCTTGGTGAGTTTTGCACATTTAGAACTTGACGTGCTACTCGTCGGTGAGTCTGCTGTGCCCATATCTGTCCCACTACCATTGGTAATGGCAAGGACCGGCTTCAGAGCACCGGATTTCCTATTTACGTCGACTGTTTCATCCTCCATATTCAGCCTCTATCTAGCACCATGGTCCACTTCCATCCTAGCAACATGGCCCTTTAAAGAACTCGTGGTCATATCCCTAGTCTCCAGGTCTTGGTCTTGCTTTGATGATCTTGGGGTACCTGTCGGGCTACTCGGCCTGCCCTGTTGACGAGGAGCAGACGCATTGCCATTGTTCAGATCAAACCTATATCTGTTCGGACCATCAGCATACAACCAATCCCCGTACTTGAGCTTCTTTGCGTCATGAATTCCCAGACCACACTCCTTATGATCATGACCGATCAGACCGCAAGCCATGCAAAAACGAGCCAATTTCTTGTAGCACACCAAATATACCTGACGCTCCTTGGCTCGGACTATGCTCACAAACTTCGTAAGGGGCTTTTGGATATCATGATTTACCCTCACCCTTACATAATCATCACAAGTATTCCCGCTCAAACGCATCTCCATGATTTCCCGTGCACCCTTCAACAATTTCTCTACAATGTTTTCTTTGCAAAAGGGGTCAGGCAACTTGTGAATCTGTAGCCAGATTGGCATATGATCGAACACGACCTCCTCAGCCCTACTAAGTCCATCGTACGGGCATAGAAGTACTGCCATGTTACGGAAGATCCATGGCCCTTGCGTCATAATGTGTTCCCAATCACCCAAATAGGATGCTTGAACCACAAATCTATTAGGACCAACAGGTCTTAATCTCACCAGTTGCGCAGGGTTCCAAGCAGCCCTCATGTCCTTGTAGAAGGCAGATGGAGAGAAGCTCTTCTCGGTATGCACCCTAGCGAGGGCAAGCCACCGAACACTTTCCTTGATCACCAGATCGTCCTCGTCGATTTCCACATCATTGAACTCTTCCTCATTGAGATCTAGCTGGTCAAAAAAATCTTCCAGATTAGGGTTAGCGGCTGCCGAGGTGCCACCGCTCCTGGACGAGATGGCGTCCTCAGGAGAAGCCATCGTAGCGTAGACACCGGGACCCGCTCGACGAAGGTCGGCTGGTACGTGGAAGGCTGGAGTAAGGACTCGGGGCGATTGGATCGCCGCCGAGGAGAAAAACCCTAGTCGTAGGAGCCTAGGGGAAAAACCTCTTATTATTTGTATAGTACTAATAATTTGCAACTTAGTTCATCTCAGACTGATTTTTATTTTCTAATAGTAACTGAGTTCATCTCAGATTTGTTTTCTTGTAGGGAAAGGCCAACTATTCGTTTCGTCCGACCGGCTGAAACTTTCGCCCCCCACGTGCTTCGTTCGATCAGGGTAGATCGTATGGCCCGTGTCGAGCGTCGCCTCGCGTAGGAGCACAATGTTGGTGGCCCAAGGTACCGCACGTGCTTGCCTTATCTGCTCAGGGTCGTTGTCCTCCACACGTTCATCTTCTTTCCATGAAACACATTTTTCTTTTTCTTTTTGCAAGAAAATTTCCGATCTATTCATCTTCAATCATGGCAATACAACAAATACCAGAAAAATAGAAATTACATCCAGATTCGTAGACCATATAGTGACGACTACCAGCACTGAAGCGAGCCGAAGGCGCGCCGCCGTCATCACCTCTCCATCATCGGAGTTGGGCACAACTTGTTGTAGTAGACAGTCAGGAAGTCGTCGTGCTAAGGCCTCGTAGGACCAGCGCACCAGAACAGCAACCGCCGCAGATGAAGAATAATGTAGAACGCATTTCTCTTTCTTCCCCAACAAGCTGCAACTCACACCACACACCATGAAAGGGAGCGCATCCTCAACAAGGAGCTACAAATATGAATGGTGGAAGTTGCAACCGGTGTCAAGGGGAGCTGCGACCATGGACGATGAGCATGATGGCCACGGGGTGGCCCTACCACTAGTGCAGAACCGGGCTATTGCACCAGTTCGTAAGGGCCTTTAGTGCCGGTTCCGTAACCGGCACTAAAGGGTGGGGACTAAAGGTCCCCTCCTTTAGTACCAGTTCGACACGAACCGCCACTAAAGTGCCACCACGTGGCACATTCCAGGGCCGGGTGCGGGGAGACCTTTAGTACCGGTTAATGTTTGTGGTGGTTTTGGTTTTATTTTTTGTTTTTCCTTTAATTTTGTGTTTTCAATTTAATTTAGAGATTGTTTTTACATTATAATGAGTTGTTAAATCATTAGGTGAAAGTACCGCATATTAGTTTCAACTGGATGCATGCAGAGCTAGCTATCTAATTAAGTGGTCAAGTATATATATGCCATGGATATGGCATATACTTGATCACTTAGTTAGCTCCATGCATCCAGTTGAAACTAATCTGTGGCTTCTTTCATAAATGAAATAATAACTCATCACCATCATATTAATATAAAAACTCTTGTATCATATATATCATCACCAACAACAGTATACTAGCTAGCTAAAAATCATCATATATAGTCGTCATTACCACTATTTAATCATCATAGTTGTTACTGCTATCTAATCACCATCAACACTAGCTTAAACAAGAAACATTCACGTGTACTAGAAGCAAAGATATCATCGAGTTCAACACATGGTCATGAGATTAAGTTCAGGATCGATGAAGAACACAAACATGAGAGGACAAGTACTAAAAGCATGCTAATCACTCCTGCTGCTCTCTCTCAGATAAAATAGCATAGAACATGTATAGCTCTCCTGATTCATCATATTGGAGCATGCAGATGAAACCTGTCTCCTAATCATGGGTTGCGCTTCTGTTTGCTGCCCCCTAGTACTTCTCTGCGATCCTTCACAATTTTGCTCCAGTCTTTCACTATTAAGCATTCCTCGGTTGTAGAAATCCTGAATGCACTCATGTGCAATATAGGATATCTTGGTCGTAAGCTAACCATTGACATGTGACCTTTAGTCTCGATCCACTGAGGCACAACTGTCATCGGGAGCCCTTGTTGAAGAACATCGCGTATAGTAACATTACTTAGCAATGAAGTTTAGCTTGAAAAATAATGTATGCAAAAGATGCACTAAGGACAAATAGTAAAAATCTTACCATCTTTCCTAAATAGATGTGACCGTAGTTCAATATGATCGCTATTGGTCGCACGTTTTCAGTACTAAGATTTTCAAATTCGGGAAAATAATTTCTCTTGATATCATCAAGATCCTTAAGCCATGAAACATAATGACTTATCTCCTCGCAGTTTAGTTCAGCCTCGGGACAGTGGACGGTACTGTCTACCAAGCACCGAACATGTTTGCTTTAATGGAAATAAGCTGTCAATAAAATTAGTTGTCAACTATTTTTGAATAAACAATATCGAAGACATAAATATGGTTGAGAAACTCACATAATGATAGTACTGGGGGCGTCTGCACATCGACCCAAATGCCTCTATTACCTTTAATATCATCTTCGGGACAAATATCAAAGGTGATAAACATATCAGGCTCAAATGCATAAGAGCAACTCTAGCAGACCCCACAAAAATATGACCCGCAAAACGCGTTTGCGGATTGACAAAGATCGCGTTTGCGGGTCAAAAACATGTGCGGCCGAGCAGAACCCGTATCTAAATCTGCATAATTTGAAAAAATACTTTCGCGGGAGAAATTGCACAAACATAGTTCATCGCATACTACATAGTTCATCACATGATCAACAAACTACAAGCATAGCTATAGTACATACTACATTGAACTAGTACTAGGGGGTCGGATCCGACGGCGGTGAGGTCGCGGCAAACTAGACGACGCCGTGGACGAGCCGGACGCTCAATCCTCCTCGTCGGAGCTGCACAGATCGACGTACTTCTCCGCCTGCTCCGCGCAGATGCGGCACCACTCGTCAGCCTTCTCGTTGGCGGCGACCGCCTTCCGCCACTCGAGGGCTTCGAGCTCCTCGGCGTGGCGCCGACGCTCCTCCTCCTCGCGCACGCTCTGCTCGGCGATGGCGGCGACGACGGTGTCGAAGTCCGCGACGTAGTCCTTGGGCCCGACGACTCCGCGCCGGCCGAGCGGAGTGGGCTCCTCCTTCACCGGCACAAAGGGGAACGACGCCGGCGGCTCCGGCTCCTCCTCCTCGTCCAACCACTCCCTCTTCATGGGGAGGAAGCCCGCGGAGGAGGAGGAGGAGGATCCGGTGTAGGAAGACCTCGCGGAGGAGAAGGACGCGCGCCGGCGGTCGTACTCCTCTGTCTCACGGCGGTCGAAGCTCGCCGGCAGTGATAGCCCGTGTTTGGTCTACCTTCGGGCGCCGTGCTTCCTCCCGCCGTCGGACCGGACGCGCCTCTGGCGCTCGGGGTCCCTCTCACGGCTGGATCTGCTGCCGGAGCCGCGTCCGGAGCTCCACATTCGCCCCCACATGGCGGCTGGAGGCAGGGCGGAGGGTCACCGGCGGTGAGAAACTGGGAGAGGGGAAAGGGGAATCGCATGGCCCGCGGCAGCGGTGGGATAGGGTTTGGACCCGCAAAAGGGTCGCGGAACCGCATTTATAGTGCTCGGGCGTGCGGTTTACGGGCTGCGGCAAATTTTTTTGCGGGTCGGTCGAGTATGCGGGCTCTATTCTGGCCGGAAAATTGGCCCAAGCCCGCATACTCGCCAGAATTTTTGCGGGCCGGGCGTTTTGCGTGGTCTGCTAGAGTTGCTCTAAGCCTTGCATAGTGCTTGCCAAGTTTTGCATTCAAAGTACGTGTAGGTGTCTGCATTGTATAATTTGACGTTGAAGGTATAACCATGCTCGGTCTTCAAGTAACTCTCTTTACCTCCATAGTTTTGTTAGGACTGAAACCTATCTTATCCAAGAAAAAAATCTTGTATGGCAGGGGATACATATAAGTTGAAGCAAATGAAGCATAAGTCATGCTTAATTACAAAAAAAGACTTGTCGTTGTGACTTACCGTATCCACTTCGAAGGTCTCATCCAGCTTGATGCTAAAGCACTTATCGTCAACTAGGAAATTTTTGTCGCACAGGCCGCGCTCATCTTCGCAGTATTCGCACATAACGAAATTGTTTTCGTCGTCAGACGACATTTCCTATGTTCATAGTTGAAACATTAATTGATAAACACTTACTAGCTAGCTAGTTCTATATTATTTCAACTAATTCAACTAAGCACTTACTAAAAATAAACTAGTTCAATTAATTTTTCTTACTAAAAATAAAGTAGCTAGTTTATATATACTAAATTTAATATATCTAACATTTGACATTACTATATCTAATTCATCTATAACTATAAAAGTATTAAAAATTAACTCATCTAACATTTGACATTAATATCTAACATATATTTCTATCTAATTCATCTAACATTTATATAAACTAATAAAAGTATGTATGTATATATAACTAAAAAAACAAAAAACAGAAAAAAAATCATTAACAAAAACAAAAAAATCGTGTGTGTGAGGCCGCCGACGCGCGGTCGATCTCTTACAGCGGGGCGACAACGGAGACGAGCTGGGGCGCGACGACGAGGGCGGGGGCGACCTGCTGGGCCTAACTATGGCGCGCTGTCTTGTGAGCCTGCTGGTCCTAGTGGGCCTGAATTTCCACGCCCAAAGTCTAGCAGGCCCACTGGACAGCGCCCCAACAAATTTTTATATAGTTTTTTTCTTTTCTGCTTTATTTATTTTTTTCTATTTATTTCTGAGTAGTTTTTTATATAGTTTTTTTATTTTCTGCTTTATTTATTTCTGAGTAGTTTTTTTATATATTTTTTTCTGCTTTATTTATTTTCTTCTAATTGTTTCTGAGTAGTTTTTTATATAGTTTTTTCTTTTTTCTTTATTTATTTTCTTCTATTTATTTCAGAGTAGTTTTTATATAGTTTTTTTCTTTTCTGCTTTATTTATTTTCTTCTATTTACTTCTGAGTAGTTTTTATATAGTTTTTTCCTTTTTACTTTATTTATTTTCTTCTATTTATTTCTGAGTAGTTTTTTTATATAGTTTTTTTCTTTTCTGCTTTATTTATTTTCTTCTATTTATTTCTGAGTAGTTTTTTATATAGTTTTTTCTGCTTTACTTATTTTCTTCTATTTCTGAGTAGTTGTTTTATATAGTTTTTTTCTTTTCTGCTTTATTTATTTTCTTCTATTTATTTCTGAGTAGTTTTTTATATAGTTTTTTCTTTTCTGCTTTACTTATTTTCTTCTATTTATTTATGAGTAGTTTCTGTATATAGTTTTTTGCACGAAGTGCATCCAGTTTGACATATGAGTTTTCGTTTGAAACCCTGATATATCGAATGAGAGTGTCCAGTTTGTACACGAAGTACATTCAGTTTTTGTCGTAACCATCTCTACTTTTTTGCACATGCCATGTCGGTGAAATGATAATACCATGCCAAGTTTCAACCTTTTCAGAGTTCATTTGTAGTGTTTTTCAATATCAGGGTCATTTAGCTCAAAACAAATCAGTAAATGCATCAAAAATATCAAATTATGTCAGAAAGGGTTGAAAGTTGACAACGTGGCTTTGAATGGTGCATAATGAACGCAAAAAAGTCCGGAGTTGTAATAAGTTATTAAAATTTTGAATAGCCGGTGTAATAGATGAGTTTTCATCCGAAACCCTAATACTCGAAAGAGAGTGTCCAGTTTGTACACGAAGTGCATCCAGTTCTTGTTGTAACTACTTTTTTGCACAGATTCATAAAGAAATATAAGAGCATTTAGATTACTAAAATAGTACCCTAAATGCTCTTATATTTCTTTATAGATAAATACATCAAAAATACATTGATCATCAATGATCTTTTTGTGTATAATCTGAATTGACAATATGAGTCCTCACCGGTTTAGAAACTGGAGAAAACTCATATTACGGCCACAAATTCTACACATGGAGTTTAATGAAGACCAAGTGGTTGTGATAGTTTGAGAAGTAACATATTTAAGGCGGATAAAAACTCTGTTAGCGGAGCGAGGTGGGACTAAAAAACCGCTGCAACTAAAAACCTCTAGTACCAGTTTGTGGTAAGAACTGGTACTAAAGGTGCTGGTGAGGCCCCATCCGGACCACGGCGTGCCACATCCTCTTTAGTACCGGTTCGTGGCACGAACCGGTACTGTAGGTTCGCCACGAACCGGTACTAATTTGCTCTGACCGCCTAGCCATTCGAACTGGTGATAATGGCAACATTAGTGCCAGTTTTGTTACAAACCGGTACTAATGTACTTCACATTAGGCCGTTTTTCTACTAGTGTTCCTGAGCAAAAATTGACGTTTTTTGTTACATGCTTCAACCGACGTCCCAATTTGCTACAACAGGCATCATACCCCCATATGCGCTCCATACGGTGAATGGTGATTGTCGATCTAACAAATCTGCTAGAGTTGCTCTCACCATACGTCCAGCCCTAGACTCACCGTTTATGTACCTACCACGGATAAAGTAGGCACTTTCTTTCCACATAAACGTCCAAAACCATATCGTGAAATCACCATGGTTAACTATAAAATTAGTCTAAGGACTAGTAGATTTGCTTTTAAAGAATTTTTGGTATATTTGCCATGTTTTGTCCATGTTATGTTTTTAGTATATAATACTTCAGATTAGTCATCTTTTCTTGTAAAAATCTTTTAAATTCATTCAACTAAGGTCCTGACCTATTACTGTCATCTTCTTTTGTTACACTATCAGAGCATCTACAACAGAAGCCCTCATATTAGGCCCAAACGCCCAGGCAGTGTAGCAAAAGAAGATGACATTCCCCATAAATGCTCAGACTGATCAACATTCCCCATAACTGACCCATATCTATGTTGGAAATATGCCCTAGAGGCAATAATAAAAGCATTATTATTATATTTCCTTGTTCATGATAATTGTCTTTATTCATGCTATAATTGTGTTATCCGGAAATCGTAATACATGTGTGAATAACAGACATCAACATGTCCCTAGTGAGCCTCTAGTTGACTAGCTCGTTGATCAACAGATAGTCATGGTTTCCTGACTATGGACACTGGATGTCATTGATAACGAGATCACATCATTAGGAGAATGATGTGATGGACAAGACCCAATCCTAAACATAGCACAAGATCGTATAGTTCATTTGCTAGAGTTTTCCAATGTCAAGTATCTTTTCCTTAGACCATGAGATCGTGTAACTCCCGGATACCGTAGGAGTGCTTTGGGTATGCCAAACGTCACAACGTAACTGGGTGACTATAAAGGCAGACTACGGGTATCTCCGAAAGTGTCTGTTGGGTGACATGGATCAAGACTGGGATTTGTCACTCCGTATGACGGAGAGGTATCACTGGGCCCACTCGGTAATGCATCATCATAATGAGCTCAGAGTGACCAAGTGTCTGGTCACGGGATCATGCATTACGGTACGAGTAAAGTAACTTGCCGGTAACAAGATTGAACGAGGTATTGGGATACCGACGATCGAATCTCGGGCAAGTAACATATCGATAGACAAAGGGAATAGCGTACGGGGTTGATTGAATCCTCGACATCGTGGTTCATCCGATGAGATCATCGTGGAGCATGTGGGAGCCAACATGGGTATCCAGATCCCGTTGTTGGTTATTGACCGGAGAGTCGTCTCGGTCATGTCTGCTTGTCTCCCGAACCCGTAGGGTCTACACACTTAAGGTTCAGTTACGCTAGGGTTGTAGGGATATGTATATGCAGTAACCCGAATGTTGTTCAGAGTCCCGGATGAGATCCCGGACGTCACGAGGAGTTCCGGAATGGTCCGGAGGTAAAGATTTATATATGGGAAGTCCTGTTTCGGGCATCGGGACAAGTTTCGGGGTTATCGGTATTGTACCGGGACCACCGGAAGGGTCCCGGGGGTCCACCGGGTGGGTCCACCTGTCCCGGAGGGGCCACATGGGCTGTAGGGGGTGCGCCTTGGCCTAATGGGCCAAGGGCACCAGCCCCACATAGGCCCATGCGCCTAGGGTTTGAAGGGGGAAGAGTCCTAGGAGGGGAAGGCACCTCCTAGGTGCCTTGGGGGGGAGGGAAACCCCCCTTGGCCGCCGCACCCCCTAGGAGATTGGATCTCCTAGGGCCGGCCACCCCCCCTTGGCCCTCCTATATATAGTGGGGGAGAGGAGGGACTTCATACCTGAACGCCTTGGCCTTTGGTTGCCTCCTTCTCCCTCCCCAACACCTCCTCCACCTCCATAGTGCTTAGCGAAGCTCTGTCGGAGTACTGCAGCTCCATCAACACCACGCCGTCGTGCTGCTGCTGGTGCCATCTCCCTCAACCTCTCCTCCCTCCCTTGCTGGATCAAGAAGGAGGAGACGTGGCTGTTCCGTACGTGTGTTGAACGCGGAGGTGCTGTCCGTTCGGCGCTGGTCATCGGTGATTTGGATCACGTCGAGTACAACTACGTCATCACCGTTCTTTTGAACACTTCCGCTCGCGATCTACAAAGGTATGTAGATGCATCTAATCACTCGTTGCTAGATGAACTCCTAGATGATCTTGGTGAAACGAGTAGGAAAATTTTTGTTTTCTGCAACGTTCCCCAACAGTGGCATCATGAGCTAGGTCTATGCATAGTTCTTCTTGCGCGAGTAGAACACAATTTGTTGTGGGCGTAGATTTGTCAACTTTCTTGCCGTTACTAGTCCTTTCTTGCTTCAGCAGTATTGTGGATGAAGCGGCCCAGACCAACCTTACACGTACGCTTACGTGAGACCGGTTCCACCGACTAACATGCACTAGTTGCATAAGGTGGCTGGCGGGTGTCTGTCTCTCCCACTTTAGTTGGAGCGGAATCGATGAACAGGGTCCTTATGAAGGGTAAATAGAAGTTGACAAATCACGTTGTGGCTTTAACGTAGGTAAGAAGACGTTCTTGCTAGAACCCTAATTCAGCCACGTAAAACTTGCAACAACAATTAGAGGACGTCTAACTTGTTTTTGCAGCAAGTGGTTTGTGATATGATATGGCCAAAGTTGTGATGAATGATGAATGATCTATATGTGATGTATGAGACGTTCATGCTATTGTAATAGGATTCACGACTTGCATGTCGATGAGTATGACAACCGGCAGGAGCCATAGGAGTTGTCATTATTCTTTTAATGACCTGCGTGTCATCGAGAAACGCCATGTAAATTACTTTACTTTATTGCTAAACGCGTTAGCCATAGTAGTAGAAGTAATAGTTGGCGAGCAACTTCATGGAGACACGATGATGGAGATCATGATGATGGAGATCATGGTGTCAAGCCGGTGACAAGATGATCATGGAGCCCCAAGATGGAGATCAAAGGAGCTATGTGATATTGGCCATATCATGTCACGTTTATTATTTGATTGCATGTGATGTTTATCATGTTTTGCATCTTGTTTACTTAGAACGACGGTAGTAAATAAGATGATCCCTCACAATAAATTCAAGAAGTGTTCCCCCTAACTGTGCACCGTTGCGACAGTTCGCTGTTTCAAAACACCACGTGATGATCGGGTGTTTTATTCAGACGTTCACATACAACGGGTGTAAGACAGATTTACACATGCAAACACTTAGGTTGACTTGACGAGCCTAGCGTGTACAGACATGGCCTCGGAACACAGAAGACCGAAAGGTCGAGCATGAGTCGTATAGAAGATACGATCAACATGAAGATGTTCACCGATGTTGACTAGTCCGTCTCACGTGATGATCGGACACGGTCTAGTTTAACTCGGATCATGTAATACTTAGATGACTAGAGGGATGTCTAATCTAAGTGGGAGTTCACTAATAATTTGATTAGTTGAACTTAATTATCATGAACTTAGTCTAAAATATTTGCAATATGTCTTGTAGATCAAATGGCCAACGTAGTCCTCAACTTCAACGCGTTCCTAGAGAAAACTAAGTTGAAAGACGATGGCAGCAACTATACGGACTGGGTCCGGAACCTGAGGATCATCCTCATAGCTGCCAAGAAAGATTATGTCCTACAAGCACCGCTTGGTGACGCACCTGTTCTCCCTGCAGAACAAGATGTTATGAACGCTTGGCAGGCACGTTTCGATGACTACTCCCTCGTTCAGTGCGGCATGCTTTACAGCCTAGAGCCGGGGCTCCAAAAGCGTTTTGAGAGACATGGAGCATATGAGATGTTCGAAGAGCTGAAAATGGTTTTCCAAGCTCATGCCCGGGTCGAGAGATATGAAGTCTCCGACAAATTCTTCAGCTGTAAGATGGAGGAAAACAGTTCTGTCAGTGAGCACATACTCACTATGTCTGGGTTGCATAACCGCTTGACTCAGCTGGGAGTTAATCTCCCGGATGATGCGGTCATTGACAGAATCCTCCAGTCTCTTCCACCAAGCTACAAGAGCTTTGTGATGAACTTCAATATGCAGGGGATGGAAAAGACCATTCCTGAAGTATTTGCTATGCTGAAATCAGCAGAGGTAGAAGTCAGGAAGGAACATCAAGTGTTGATGGTCAATAAAACCACTAAGTTCAAGAAAGGCAAGGGTAAAAAGAACTTCAAGAAGGACGGCAAGGAGGTTGCCGCGCCCGGCAAGCAAGCTGCTGGGAAGAAGCCAAAGAATGGACCCAAGCCCGAGACTGAGTGCTTTTATTGCAAGGGAAGCGGTCACTGGAAGCGGAACTGCCCTAAGTACTTAGCGGATAAGAAGGCCGGCAAAACAAAAGGTATATGTGATATACATGTAATTGATGTGTACCTTACTAGTGCCCGTAGTGGCTCCTGGGTATTTGATACCGGTGCAGTTGCTCACATTTGTAACTCAAAGCAGGGGCTGCGGAATAAGCGGAAACTGGCAAAGGACAAGGTGACGATGCGCGTCGGGAATGGTTCCAAGGTCAATGTGATCGCCGTCGGCACGCTACCTCTGCATCTCCCTTCGGGATTAGTTTTAAACCTTAATAATTGTTATTTAGTGCCAGCTTTGAGCATGAACATTGTATCGGGATCTCGTTTAATTCGAGATGGCTACTCTTTTAAATCTGAGAATAATGATTGTTCCATTTTTATGAGAGATATGTTTTATGGTCATGCTCCTATGGTGAATGGTTTATTCTTTATGAATCTCGAACGTGATGCTACACATGTTCATAATGTGAGTACCAAAATAAGTAAGGTTGATAATGATAGTCCCACATACTTGTGGCACTGCCGCCTTGGTCACATAGGTGTCAAACGCATGAAGAAGCTCCATGCTGATGGACTTTTAGAGTCTCTTGATTATGAATCATTTGACACGTGCGAACCATGCCTTATGGGTAAAATGACCAAGACTCCGTTCTCAGGAACAATGGAGCGAGCAACCGACTTATTGGAAATCATACATACTGATGTGTGCGGTCCAATGAGTATTGAGGCTCGCGGTGGCTATCGTTATGTTCTCACCCTCACTGATGATTTAAGTAGGTATGGGTATATCTACTTAATGAAACACAAGTCTGAAACCTTTGAAAAGTTCAAGGAATGTCAGAGTGAGGTTGAAAATCAACGTGACAGGAAAATCAAGTTTCTACGATCAGATCGTGGAGGAGAATACTTGAGTCACGAGTTTGGGGCACACTTAAGAAAATGTGGAATAGTTTCACAACTCACGCCGCCTGGAACACCTCAGCGTAATGGTGTGTCCGAACGTCGTAATCGCACTCTGTTAGATATGGTGCGATCTATGATGTATCTTACCGATTTACCGCTTTCTTTTTGGGGCTATGCTTTAGAGACTGCCGCATTCACTTTAAATAGGGCTCCGTCGAAATCCGTTGAGACGACACCGTATGAATTATGGTTTGGGAAGAAACCTAAGCTGTCGTTTCTAAAAGTTTGGGGATGCGATGCTTATGTCAAGAAACTTCAACCTGAAAAGCTCGAACCCAAGTCGGAAAAATGCGTCTTCATAGGATACCCAAAAGAAACTATTGGGTACACCTTCTACCTCAGATCCGAAGGCAAGATCTTTGTTGCCAAGAATGGGTCCTTTCTGGAGAAAGAGTTTCTCTCGAAAGAAGTAAGTGGGAGGAAAGTAGAGCTTGATGAAGTATTACCTCTTGAACCGGAAAATGGCGCAACTCAAGAAAATGTTCCTGAGGTGCCTGCACCGATTAGAGAGGAAGTTAATGAAAATGATCAAGATACTTCTGATCAAGCCCCTACTGAAATTCGAAGGTCCACAAGGACACGTTCCGCACCAGAGTGGTACGGCAACCCTGTCTTGGAAATCATGCTGTTAGACAATGGTGAACCTTCGAACTATGAAGAAGCGATGGCGGGCCCGGATTCCGACAAATGGCTGGAAGCCATGAAATCCGAGATAGGATCCATATATGAAAACAAAGTATGGACTTTGACTGACTTGCCCATTGAGCGGCGAGCCATAGAAAATAAATGGATCTTTAAGAGGAAGACAGACGCGGATGGTAATGTGACCATCTATAAAGCTCGGCTTGTCGCTAAGGGTTATCGACAAGTTCAAGGGGTTGACTACGATGAGACTTTCTCACCGGTAGCGAAGCTGAAGTCCGTCCGAATCATGTTAGCAATTGCCGCATTCTATGATTACGAGATATGGCAAATGGACGTCAAAACGGCATTCCTTAATGGTTTCCTTAAGGAAGAATTGTATATGATGCAGCCGGAAGGTTTTGTCGATCCTAAGAATGCTGACAAAGTGTGCAAGCTCCAACGCTCGATTTATGGGCTGGTGCAAGCATCTCGGAGTTGGAACATTCGCTTTGATGAAATGATCAAAGCGTTTGGGTTTACACAGACTTATGGAGAAGCCTACGTTTACAAGAAAGTGAGTGGGAGCTATGTAGCATTTCTCATATTATATGTAGATGACATACTTTTGATGGGAAATGATATAGAACTCTTGGACAGCATCAAGGCCTACTTGAATAAAAGTTTTTCAATGAAGGACCTTGGAGAAGCTGCTTATATATTAGGCATCAAAATCTATAGAGATAGATCGAGACGCCTCATAGGTCTTTCACAAAGCACATACCTTGATAAGATATTGAAGAAGTTCAATATGGATCAATCCAAGAAGGGGTTCTTGCCTGTGTTGCAAGGTATGAAATTGAGCTCAGCTCAATGTCCGACCACGGCAGAAGATATAGAAGAGATGAGCGTCATCCCCTATGCCTCAGCCATAGGTTCTATTATGTATGCCATGCTGTGTACCAGACCTAATGTAAACCTTGCCGTAAGTTTGGTAGGAAGGTACCAAAGTAATCCCGGCAAGGAACACTGGACAGCGGTCAAGAATATCCCGAAGTACCTGAAAAGGACTAAGGAAATGTTTCTCGTTTATGGAGGTGGCGAAGAGCTCGTCGTAAAGGGTTACGTCGACGCTAGCTTCGACACAGATCTGGATGACTCTAAGTCACAAACCGGATACGTGTATATTTTGAATGGTGGGGCAGTAAGCTGGTGCAGTTGCAAGCAAAGCGTCGTGGCGGGATCTACATGTGAAGCGGAGTACATGGCAGCCTCGGAGGCAGCACATGAAGCAATATGGGTGAAGGAGTTCATCACCGACCTAGGAGTCATACCCAATGCGTCGGGGCCGATCAAGCTCTTCTGTGACAACACTGGAGCTATTGCACTTGCCAAGGAGCCCAGGTTTCACAAGAAGACAAGGCACATCAAGCGTCGCTTCAACTCCATTCGTGAAAATGTTCAAGATGGAGACATAGAGATTTGTAAAGTACATACGGACCTGAATGTAGCAGATCCGTTGACTAAACCTCTCCCTAGAGCAAAACATGATCAACACCAGAATTCCATGGGTGTTCGATTCACCACAATGTAACTAGATTATTGACTCTAGTGCAAGTGGGAGACTGTTGGAAATATGCCCTAGAGGCAATAATAAAAGCATTATTATTATATTTCCTTGTTCATGATAATTGTCTTTATTCATGCTATAATTGTGTTATCCGGAAATCGTAATACATGTGTGAATAACAGACATCAACATGTCCCTAGTGAGCCTCTAGTTGACTAGCTCGTTGATCAACAGATAGTCATGGTTTCCTGACTATGGACACTGGATGTCATTGATAACGAGATCACATCATTAGGAGAATGATGTGATGGACAAGACCCAATCCTAAACATAGCACAAGATCGTATAGTTCATTTGCTAGAGTTTTCCAATGTCAAGTATCTTTTCCTTAGACCATGAGATCGTGTAACTCCCGGATACCGTAGGAGTGCTTTGGGTATGCCAAACGTCACAACGTAACTGGGTGACTATAAAGGCAGACTACGGGTATCTCCGAAAGTGTCTGTTGGGTGACATGGATCAAGACTGGGATTTGTCACTCCGTATGACGGAGAGGTATCACTGGGCCCACTCGGTAATGCATCATCATAATGAGCTCAGAGTGACCAAGTGTCTGGTCACGGGATCATGCATTACGGTACGAGTAAAGTAACTTGACGGTAACAAGATTGAACGAGGTATTGGGATACCGACGATCGAATCTCGGGCAAGTAACATATCGATAGACAAAGGGAATAGCGTACGGGGTTGATTGAATCCTCGACATCGTGGTTCATCCGATGAGATCATCGTGGAGCATGTGGGAGCCAACATGGGTATCCAGATCCCGCTGTTGGTTATTGACCGGAGAGTCATCTCGGTCATGTCTGCTTGTCTCCCGAACCCGTAGGGTCTACACACTTAAGGTTCAGTTACGCTAGGGTTGTAGGGATATGTATATGCAGTAACCCGAATGTTGTTCGGAGTCCCGGATGAGATCCCGGACGTCACGAGGAGTTCCGGAATGGTCCGGAGGTAAAGATTTATATATGGGAAGTCCTGTTTCGGGCATCGGGACAAGTTTCGGGGTTATCGGTATTGTACCGGGACCACCGGAAGGGTCCCGGGGGTCCACCGGGTGGGTCCACCTGTCCCGGAGGGGCCACATGGGCTGTAGGGGGTGCGCCTTGGCCTAATGGGCCAAGGGCACCAGCCCCACATAGGCCCATGCGCCTAGGGTTTGAAGGGGGAAGAGTCCTAGGAGGGGAAGGCACCTCCTAGGTGCCTTGGGGGGGAGGGAAACCCCCCTTGGCCGCCGCACCCCCTAGGAGATTGGATCTCCTAGGGCCGGCCACCCCCCCTTGGCCCTCCTATATATAGTGGGGGAGAGGAGGGAATTCATACCTGAACGCCTTCGCCTTTGGTTGCCTCCTTCTCCCTCCCCAACACCTCCTCCACCTCCATAGTGCTTAGCGAAGCTCTGCCGGAGTACTACAGCTCCATCAACACCACGCCGTCGTGCTGCTGCTGGTGCCATCTCCCTCAACCTCTCCTCCCTCCCTTGCTGGATCAAGAAGGAGGAGACGTGGCTGTTCCATACGTGTGTTGAACGCGGAGGTGCTGTCCGTTCGGCGCTGGTCATCGGTGATTTGGATCACGTCGAGTACAACTACATCATCACCGTTCTTTTGAACGCTTCCGCTCGCGATCTACAAAGGTATGTAGATGCATCTAATCACTCGTTGCTAGATAAACTCCTAGATGATCTTGGTGAAACGAGTAGGAAAATTTTTGTTTTCTGCAACGTTCCCCAACAATCTAGGCGGATATGGGACGTCCGGACGCGTCCGCCACATCGGATTTGATCCACTATGGCCCACCCGACCCCATAAAATTGAACCCTATCTCCACTCTGGACAAAACCCTAGCTCCCCTCCCCTCCCCTCCCACAGTACCCAAGCTTCCTCCCCGGTGAGCTCCGGCTTAGTTCTTCATGACGGCCACCGGATATGACTTCAAGATGTCCAGATCCGAGGATTGAGGCTCATCCCTTGCAATCCCGAGGAGCAGATGGCCGTTTGTGCTGCTATCCGACGCTCATAGGAGGAGTGCTCCCCCCGTGGTCTTCATTGCCCAGGTGGGAATCCATATCCCAAATGGTGCTAGGATCCGCCGGGGCCGGTGGATCATGACACGTGACTGCGGCCTCATGGAAAATAGAGACCATCGAATGTCAGGGCAACCCGCTGTACCGGCAGAACCGTTTAGGTGGCGCCTCGTCCCGGTTCTGCCCCGTCCCCGCGACCTCGCCCGACGAAATGGAGGCCATATTTGCCTCCATGGTTCGTAACCAAAACGACAAGGAGTGATGACCCACAAGTATAGGGGATCTATCGTAGTCCTTTCGATAAGTAAGAGTGTCAAACCCAACGAGGAGCAGAAGGAAATGATAAGCAATTTTCAGCAAGGTATTCTCTGCAAGCACTGAAATAATAGGTAACAGATAGTTTTGTGATAGGATAATTTGTAACGAGTAACAAGTAACAAAAGTAAATAAAGTGCAGCAAGGTGGCCCAATCCTTTTTGTAGCAAAGGACAAGTCTGGACAAACTCTTATATGATGTAAAGCGCTCCCGAGGACACATGGGAATATCGTCAAACTAGTTTTCATCACGTTCATATGATTCGCGTTCGGTACTTTGATAATTTGGTATGTGGGTGGACCGGTGCTTGGGTACTGTCCTTACTTGGACAAGCATCCCACTTATGATTAACCTCTATTGCAAGCATCTCCAACTACAACAAAAGTATAAGGTAAACTTAACCATAGCATGAAACATGTGGATCCAAACCAGCCCCTTACGAAGCAACGCATAAACTAGGGTTTAAGCTTCTGTCACTCTAGCAACCCATCATCTACTTATTACTTCCCAATGCCTTCATCTAGGCCCAAATAATGGTGAAGTATCATGTAGTCGACGTTCACATAACACCACTAGAGAAGAGACAACATACATCTCATCAAAATATCGAACGAATACCAAATTCACATGACTACTAATAGCAAGACTTCTACCATGTCCTTAGGAACAAACGTAACTACTCACAAAGCATATTCATGTTCATAATCAGAGGGGTATTGATAACCCACAAGTATAGGGGATCGCAACAGTTTTCGAGGGTAGAGTATTCAACCCAAATTTATTGATTCGACACAAGGGGAGCCAAAGAATAATCTCAAGTATTAGCAGCTAAGTTGTCAATTCAACCACACCTAGAAACTTAATATCTGCGGGAAAGTGTTTAGTAGCAAAGTAATATGATAGTAGTGGCAACGGTAGCAAAAGGTAACGGTAGCAAAAGTAATGTTTTTGGTATTTTGTAGTGATGATAGCAATAGCAACGGAAAAGTAAATAAGCGAAAAACAATATATGGAAAGCTCGTAGGCAATGGATCAGTGATGGAGAATTATGCCGGATGCGGTTCATCATGTAACAGTCATAACATAGGGTGACACCGAACTAGCTCCAGTTCATCAATGTAATGTAGGCATGTATTCCGAATATAGTCATACGTGCTTATGGAAAATAACTTGCATGGCATCTTTTGTCCTACCCTCCCGTGGCAGCGGGGTCCTTACAGAAACTAAGGGATATTAAGGCCTCCTTTTAATAGAGTATCGGAACAAAGCATTAACACATAGTGAATACATGAACTCCTCAAACTATGGTCATCACCGGTAAGTATCCCGATTATTGTCACTTCGGGGTTAACGGATCATAACACATAATAGGTGACTATAGACTTGCAAGATAGGATCTAGAACTCTCATATATTGATGAAAACATAATAGGTTCAGATCTGAAATCATGGCACTCGGGCCCAAGTGACAAGCATTAAGCATAACAAAGTCATAGCAACATCAATCTCAGAACATAGTGGATACTAGGGATCAAACCCTAACAAAACTAACTCGATTACATGATAGATCCCATCCAGCCCATCACTGTCCAGCAAGGCTACGATGGAATTACTCACGCACGGTGGTGAGCATCATGAAATTGGTGATGGAGGATGGTTGATGATGATGATGGCGATGGATTCCCCTCTCCGGAGCCCCGAACGGACTCCAGATCAGCCCTCCCAAGAGGTTTTAGGGCTTGGCGGCGGTTCCATATCGTAAAACGCGATGAATCCTTCTCATTGATTTTTTTCTCCCTGAAACCAAATATATAGAGTTGGAGTTGAGGTCGGAGGAGCTCCAGGGGGGCCACGAGGTAGGGGGCGCGCCCCCACCCTCGTGGACAGGTGGTGGGCCCCTTGGACTTCATCTTTTGCAAGGATTTTTTATTATTTCCGAAAAGTTGTTCCGAGAAGTTTCAGGTCATTCTGAGAACTTTTGTTTCTGCACATAAATAACACCATGGTAATTCTGCTGAAAACAACGTCAGTCCGGATTTGTTCCATTCAAATCATGCAAGTTAGAGTCCAAAACAAGGGCAAAAGTGTTTGGAAAAGTAGATACGACGGAGACGTATCAACTCCCCCAAGCTTAAACCTTTGCTTGTCCTCAAGCAATTCAGTTGACAAACTGAAAGTGATAAAGAAAAACTTTTACAAACTCTATTTGCTCTTGTTGTTGTAAATATGTAAAGCCAGCATTCAAGTTTTCAGCAAAGATTATAACTAACCACATTCACAATAATGCTTAGGTCTCAAGTTTACTCGTATCAATGGCATAATCAACTAGCGAGCAATAATAATAAATCTCGGATGACAACACTTTCTCAAAACAGTCATAATATGATATAACAAGATGGTATCTCGCTAGCCCTTTCTGAGACCGCAAAACATAAATGCAGAGCACCTTTAAAGATCAAGGACTGACTAGACATTGTAATTCATGGTAAAAGAGATCCAGTCAAGTCATACCCAATGTAAACTAACAGTAATGAATGCAAATGACAGCGGTGTTCTCCAACTGGTGCTTTTTAATAAGAGGATGATGACTCAACATGAAAGTAAATAGATAGGCCCTTCGCAGAGGGAAACAGGGATTTGTAGAGGTGCCAGAGCTCGGTTTTGAAATAGAGATGAATAATATTTTGAGCGGTATACTTTCATTGTCAACATAACAACCAAGAGATGGTGATATCTTCCATGCTACACACATTATAGGCGGTTCCCAAACATAATGGTAAAGTTTATACTCCCCCTTCCACCAACAAGCATCAATCCATGGCTTGCTCGAAACAATGAACGCCTCCAACTAACAAGAGTCTCAGGGGGGAGTTTTATTTGCAATTATTTTGATTTAGTTTGCATAAAGCATGGGACTGGGCATCCCGGTGACCAGCCATTTTTCTCATGAGTGAGGAGCGGAGTCCACTCCTCTTGAGAATAACCCGCCTAATATGGAAGATACGGACAGCCCTAGTTGATACATGAGCTATTCGAGCATACAAAACAGGATATTTATTTGAAGGTTTAGAGTTTGGCACATACAAATTTACTTGGAACGGCAGGTAGATACCGTATATAGGAAGGTATAGTGGACTCATGTGGAATAACTTTGGGGTTTAAGGAGTTGGATGCACAAGCAGTATTCCCGCTTAGTACGGGCGAAGGCTAGCAAAAGACTGGGAAGCGACCAGCTAGAGAGCGACAACAGTCATGAACATGCATTGAAATTAATCAACACCGAATGCAAGCATGAGTAGGATATGATCCACCATGAACATAAATATCGTGAAGGCTATGTTGATTTTGTTTCAACTACATGCGTGAACATGCGCCAAGTCAAGTCACTTAAATCATTCAGAGGAGGATACCACCCTATCATACCACATCACAACCATTTTAATAGCATGTCGGGACACAAGGTAAACCATTATAAGCTCCTAGCTAATCAAGCATGGCACAAAAACTATGATCTCTAGTTGTCATTGCAAACATGTTTATTCATAATAGGCTGAATCAGGAACGATGAACTAATCATATTTACAAAAACAAAAGAGGTCGAGTTCATACCAGCTTTTCCCATCTCAATCAGTCCATCATATATCGTCATAATTGCCTTTCACTTGCACGACCGAACGATGTGAATAATAACAATAGTGCACGTGCATTGGACTAAGCTGGAATCTGCAAGCATTCAATAAACAGGAGAAGACAAGGCAATATGGGCTCTTTTGTCAATCAACAATAATGCATATAAGAGCCACTTCAACAATTTAATTATGGTCTTCTCCTATCGACCCCCAAAGAAAAGAAAAGAAATAAAACTATTTACACGGGAAAGCTCCCAACAAGCAAAAGAAGAACAGGAAATATTTTTGGGTTTTATTTTTAATTACTACTACAAGCATGGAAAGTAAACTAATTAAAAGCTACAACTAATTTTTTTGGGTTTTTCTTAAGGTTTATTAAACACACAAGAAGAAAGCATAAAAAGGAAATAAACTAGCATGGATGATACAATAAAAAAGTATGAGCACCGACATCTAGCAATGAGTGTGTGAACATAAATGTAATGTCGGTGGGAAATACGTACTCCCCCAAGCTTAGGCTTTTGGCCTAAGTTGGTCTATGGCCACGGCTGGCCTGGCGGATATCCATAATAATAGTTGGGGTCGTACTGCGAAGAAGAGGAAGACTTCGGTTGCCACTGGTTGGCAATCATCTCCGGATCCCACTGGTAATTAGATTGTCGTGGAGGATCAACTTGTGGTTCCGGCTCTGGCTCTGTGGCTGATGTAGGGTTCCGATAGGCGTGAATAGCCTCTAACGGAATGAGGTACTGGCCTGCAGATAAATCAAACAAGAAAGGAGCAGGCAGGGTAATAGTCTCAGGATGATGTTTATCAAAGAACAATTTGTATTTCAGCTCTCCTTCCCTATTCTTAATAATAAAATCATGTGCCATCATACTCTTATAATCTAAATAAACACAAGGCAACACCTTTTCTTCCTTCTCATAATGCCTAATAGGTATGTTAAAATGTGCAGCCAGGCGTGAAGCATAGACGCCTCCAAAGATGGGGCCCTTTGTACGGTTCAGATTTAACCGTTTAGCAATAATGACGCCCATACTAACAGAGTTATCACTGAATAAACCGTGGAGCAAAATAATAATATCAGGAACACTAATGTTTCCACAGTTTCCGCGACCAATTAAGTAGCAACTAGCAAATAATGCAAAATAGCGTAAAACAGGAAAATGTATGCTAGTGATTCGTGCATCGGAAACCTTCCTTGTTTCCCCTACAGTGATAGTATCAATAAACCCATCCACATCCTCGCGATGTGGTTCCTCTGTCTTGCCCTTGAAAGAGACCAAACAAACCCGACAAAAATCATAAAGTGACATCTCCTTATGCTCATCATATAAATAAAAACTCCACCGTAGGTGGTGAGCTCCTAGAATGGAAATGAAAGTTTTGCACAAAGATATTTGTGAGTAAGAGATACTGATCGCATTGGTCGTGGAGGAAAGCGGTGAGGCCTGCATTCTTAGCCAATTCATAAAAATCTTCATAAATCCCAACTGCTCTCAAGAAATCATCGGAAGGCCATTCACACGACCGAACCTCCGTGGTGCGAGGCAGATTATACTTCGGCTTCGGTGCCTTTTCCTTCGAGCTTTGGCTCGATGCGCCCCTCAAAAGTCTCTTCATCATTTTCTGAAAAATTCTGAAATTTTTTTAGTAACTTCAAAATAAAAGTAAACCAAACTCAATAATATTGGTAGCAACTACTCCTACAAGTGCCTAGGGATATATCATGCATCAAAACTACTTTTGACCATATAAATTTGACATGCAAGCTCAAGAACAGGGTCACCTAAGCAGCAAAAATTTGCAGTGAATAAAGCACTATAACAAAAACTAATTGGACCAATGGAGGAGTCACATACCAAGGAACAATCTCCCCAATCTGTTTTGTGAGAGGTGCTTTGAGCAAGGAGATTGAAAATGGCAGCAAAATGAGCTTGGACTCGGGTATGAACTGGATATTCATGTTTGGGGGAGGAAGAAGGAGTGTGTGGGTGAAAGGATAAGTGGAGGAGGGCCACCATGGGCCCATGAGGCAGGGGGCGCACCCTCCACCCTCGTGGGCAGGTGGGTGACCCCCCTGTTGTGTTCTCAGTGCCAAATATTCTAAAATATTCTAGAAAAACTCATATTTAAATTTCAGGGCATTTGGAGAACTTTTATTTTCGGGGTATTTTTATATTGCACGGATAATCAGATAACAGATAGAAAAATACTATTTTTATTTTATTTAATATAAATAACAGAAAGTAAAAGGAGGGTACAGTAGGTTGTGCCTTCTAGTTTCATCCATCTCATGCTCATCAAAAGGAATCCACTGATAACCAACAAGTATAGGGGATCGCAACAGTTTTCAATAAGTAAGAGTGTCGAACCCAACGAGGAGCTAAAGGTAGAAAAAATATTCCCTCAAGTTCTATCGACCACCGATACAACTCTACGCACGCTTGACGTTCGCTTTACCTAGAACAAGTATGAAACTAGAAGTACTTTGTAGGTGTTGTTAGATAGGTTTGCAAGATAATAAAGAGCAAGTAAATAAAAGGTAGGGGCTGTTTAGGTAAATAAGCAATAAAGTAAATATAGCGAGTGTGGAAAAGTGGTGGTAGGAGTTGTGAAATTGCCCCTAAGCAATTGACTACTTTACTAGACCGATAGCAAGTATTATGTGCGAGAGGCCACTGCTAGCATGTCATCCCTGACTTGGAATTCTATGCACTTATGATTGGAACTATTAGCAAGCATCCGCAACTACTAACGTTCATTAAGGTAAAACCCAACCATAGCATTAAGATATATTGGTCCCCCTTCAATCCCGTATGCATCAATTTCTATGCTAGGTTGAAGCTTCTGTCACTCTTGCCCTCCAATACATAGTCCTATCAACATACAACTAACCCTAGGGTGTGATCCACGCGCGCAATCATATGATGGGCACCAAAGGACAACAACATAACCACAAGCAAATTAAATCAATCATAGCAATTCATCAACCACCGATAGGACAACGAAAATCTACTCAGACATCATAGGATGGCAACACATCATTGGATAATAATATGAAGCATAAAGCACCGTGTTCAAGTAGATGGTACAACAGGTTGCGGGAGAGTGGACTACTGTAGATAGAGGGGGGAAGGTGATGGAGATGTTGGTGAAGATGGAGGAGGTGTTGGTGTAGATCGCGATGATGATGATGATGGCCCCCGGTGGCATTCCGGTGCCACCGGAAGCGAGGGGGAGAAAGCCCCCCTCCTTCTTCTTCTTCCTTGACCTCCTCCCTAGATGGGAGAAGGGTTTCCCCTCTAGTCCATGACCTACATGGCACGGGAGGGGCGAGAGCCCCTCCGAGATTGGATCTGTCTCTCTGTCTCTCTCTGTTTCTGCGTTCTCAGATTCTTCCCTTTCACCGTTTCTTATATTCCTGGAGATCCGTAACTCCGATTGGGCTGAAATTTTGACACGATCTCTATCCGGATATTAGCTTTCTTGAGGAGAAAGAAGGGCATCAACCGCCTTACGGGTGGCCCACAAGGGTCAGGGGCGCGCCCCCTGCCTCGTGGCCACCTCGGGCACCGTCTCGCGTGGATTTTTCTTCCCAAAAATCATATATATTCCAAAAAAATCTCCGTCAGCTTTTATCCCGTTTGGACTCCATTTGATATGGATATTCTACGAAACAAAAAACATGCAACAAACAGGAACTAGCACTGGGCACTGGATCAATATGTTAGTCCCAAAAATAGTATAAAAAGTTGCCAAAAGTATATGAAAGTTCAATAATATTGGCATGGAACAATTAAAAATTATAGATACGACGGAGACGTATCAGCAGTTCAGCATCGCCAAGCTTAATTCCTGCTCGTCCTCAAGTAGGTAAATGATAAAAAGATAAGTTTTGATGTGGAATGCTACCTAGCATAATCTTGATCACATATCTAATTATGTCATGAATATTAAGATACGAGTGATTCAAAGCAATAGTCTATCATTTGACATAAAAACAATAATACTTCAAGCCCACTAATAAAGCAATCATGTCTTTTCAAAATAACAAGGCCAAAGAAAGTTATCCCTACAAAATCATATAGTCTGGCTATGCTCCATCTTCACCACACAAAATACTCACATCATGCACAACCCCGATGACAAGCCGAGAAATTGGTTCATACTTTTTAACGCGCTTCAGCATTTTCAACCCTAACGCAATACATGAGCATGAGCCATGGATATAGCACTATAAGTGGAATATAATGGTGGTTGTGGAGAAGACAAAAAGGAGAAGATAGTCTCACATCAACTAGGCGTATCAACGGGCTATGGAGATGCCCATCAATAGATATCAATGTGAGTGAGTAGGGATTGCCATGCAACGGATGCACTAGAGCTATAAGTATATGAAAGCTCAAACTGAAACTAAGTGGGTGTGCATCCAACTTGCTTGCTCATGAATACCTAGGGCATTTGAGGAAGCCCATCGTTGGAATATACAAGCCAAGTTCTATAATGAAAATTCTCACTAGTATATGAAAGTGATAACTCAAGAGACTCTCTATATGAAGAACATGGTGCTACTTTGAAGCACAAGTGTGGTAAAGGATAGTAACATTGCCCCTTCTCTCTTTTTCTCTTTTTTTTGTTTTTTTGTTTTTTCTTCTTCTTTTTTTGTAGGCTTCTTTAGCCTCTCTCTTTTTTTGGGGGGGGGCTTCTTTGGCCACTTTTATTTTGATAACCTCACATGGGACAATGTTCTAATAATGATAATCATCACACTTTTATTTACTTACAA
This sequence comes from Triticum dicoccoides, assembly GCF_002162155.2. NCBI lineage: Eukaryota > Viridiplantae > Streptophyta > Magnoliopsida > Poales > Poaceae > Triticum > Triticum dicoccoides. The sequence goes on along the minus strand of NC_041392.1, from coordinate 590,107,182 downwards.
CTCGATATCTAGAACAAAGATATGACTCTATATGAATGCTTCCGGCGGTGTACCGGGATGTGCAATGATCTAGCGTAGCAATGACATCAAAAAACGGACAAGCCATGAAAACATCATGCTAGCTATCTTACGATCATGCAAAGCAATATGACAATGAATGCTCAAGTCACGTATATGATGATGATGAAAGTTGCATGGCAATATACTCGGAATGGCTATGGAAATGCCATAATAGGTAGGTATGGTGGCTGTTTTGAGGAAGGTATATGGTGGGTTTATGGTACCGGCGAAAGTTGCGCGATACTAGAGAGGCTAGCAATGGTGGAAGGGTGAGAGTGTGTATAATCCATGGACTCAACATTAGTCATAAAGAACTCACATACTTATTGCAAAAGTTTATTAGCCCTCGAAGCAAAGTACTACTACGCATGCCCCTAGGGGGATAGATTGGTAGGAAAAGACCATCTCTCGTCCCCAACTGCCACTCATAAGAGAGACAATCAATAAATACCTCATGCTCCAACTTCGTTACATAACGGTTCACCATACGTGCATGCTACGGGAATCACAAACCTCAACACAAGTATTTCTACAATTCACAACCACCCACTAGCATGACTCTAATATCACCATCTTTATATTGCAAAACTATTGCAAGGAATCAAACACATCATATTCAGTGATCTACAAGTTTTATGTAGGATTTTATGACTAACCATGTGAATGACCAATTCCTGTCATCTCTCTAAATAGATATAAGTGAAGCAAGAGAGTTTAATTCTTTCTACAAAAGATATGCCCACGCTCTAACAAATCTAAGTGAAGCAAAAGAGCATTCTACAAATGGCGGTTTTCTATGTAAAGAGAAATAGGCAATCCAAACTTCAAATGATATAAGTGAAGCACATGAAGCATTCTATAAAGCCATACTCAAAAGATATAAGTGAAGTGCATAGAGAATTCTATAAATCAACCAAGGACTATCTAATACCAGCATGGTGCATAAAATAAAAATGAAAACTAAATGCAAACGACGCTCCAAGATTGCACATATCGCATGAACGAAACGAATCCGAAAACATACCGATACTTGTTGAAGAAAGAGGGGATGCCTTCCGGGGCATCCCCAATCTTAGACGCTTGAGTCTCCTTGAATATTTACTTGGGGTTCCTCGGGCATCCCCAAGCTTGAGCTCTTGCCTCTCTTCCTTCTCCTCACATCGAGACCTTCTCGATCATCGAACACTTCACCCACACAAAACTTCAACAGAAAACTCGGTAAGATCCGTTAGTATAATAAAGTAAATCACTACTCTAAGTACTGTTCCAAACCAATTAATATTTTGTTTTTGCATTTTCTCTACTGTAATATAACTTTTTCATGGCTTAATCCACTAATATAAATTGATAGTTTCATCAAAACAAGCAAACTATGCATCAAAAACAGAATCTGTCTCAAACAGAACAGTCTGTAATAATCTGAACATTCACCATACTTATGATACTTGAAAATTTCTACCAAAATTAGGAAAAATAAAAAAATTGTATAGGAAGACAGTGCAAAAAGAATCAGAACCATTTGACCTTCCAGCTAAAAATGTAAATTCGCGCACTACAGCCAAAGTTTCTGTCCTGCACCGTACAAACCATCAAGCAAATGTAAACATCCTAAAGGCAAACCTTGGCACATTATTTTTATAATACAATGGAATTGTACAAGGGGATAATTATTTTTGTTGAAAAGTTTCTGTAATCAAGATTCACAAAGTTTCCGTGAGCATGAACAAAGTTCAAGGCTAGCTCCCACTTCAACAATGCTTGTCTTTCTCACTTTCGCTTTCCTTTTTGAAAAAGTTTTGGGTTCCCCTCTTTATTTTTGTTGTTTTTAAACTATATATAAAAGCACTCAACAGAAATAAATGACTCTCTAAAACTTCCGGGTTGTCTCCCTGGCAGCGCTTTCTTTAAAGCCATTAAGCTAGGCATATAGTGCTCAAGTAATGGATCCACCCGGATCCCAAGGTATATCAAAGCCAATTTTAATCAACAATGATTTGTAATTTAGTAGTGAGCACAAAGTAACATATATCATATAACAACGAAGTCTAACTCTCTTCCTATGCATCAGCATGTCATAAAAGAACAATTCATGCACACATAGTAAAGGCCAATGCATAGTATAAACAGTTTCTTGCAATTTTATCATGTGGGAAACATAGAGAGGTGGAGATATAGTTCCTCTCTCATAATAATTGCAAGTAGGAGCAGCAAGCACATGCATATTATATCTATCAAAATCATCATGTGCAACGGTAAAAGGCAACCCATCAATATAATCCTTAATAAGTGCAAACTTCTCCGATATAGTGTAGTCGGGAGAATTCAAAAAGATAATAGGACTATCATGTGTGGGTGCAATAGAAACAATTTCATGTTTAACATAAGGAACTATAGCAACTTCATCTCCATAAGCATAATTCATATTGGCATCTTGTCCACAAGCATAGCAAGCATCATCAAAAAGGGATATTTCAAGAGAATCAACGGGATCATAACAATCATCATAGCAATCATCCTTCGGTAAGCACGAAGGGAAATTAAACAATGTATGAGTTGAAGAGTTACTCTCATTAGAAGGTGGGCACGGGTAGCTAATCCGCTCTTCCTCCTTTTGTTCTTCGCTCTCCTCCTCATCTTTTTCATCCAATGAGCTCACAGTTTCATCAATTTCTTCTTCCATAGACTCCTGCAAAATATTAGTCTCTTCTTGGACAGCGGAGACTTTCTCAATAAGCGCATTAATATAGGAATTATATTCATAATTATCATAGCAATATTTTAAGATAGCTAAATTTTCAGGCCTATAAACATCATCGTCATAAGCTTCATGCTTTTCAAACAAAGATTCAATTTCATAAGCACCCTTAAAAGCAACAAATTCTTCTATTTGTTCCACATCATAGTAATCATATATACCATTAGCATAAGAAGCTAAGGTTTCATTATCATTAAATTCACATGAAAAGGGAAGGTGTGGAGCCTTCACCTTAGAGCAACAAGTATAATCATATCTCAAGCATAGTTGCCTAGCATACCAATTCAATATATGAATTTGATCCCATAATAGTTTCCCTTTTTGTGTCAAGCGGTAATCCCTAAAGTATTCATGTTGATCCAACATTACTCCCATTACATAATTGAATGGGGTTTTCTCAGGATTATTAAAGTAGTACATAATATTTTTCACATAACCAGCATCGAGGGTTTTAGGAGGTTCCCCATCTCCATGAGTAGCAAGTACACCTATTTTTTGGTATTTTGTGTTCCATATCCATAACTAAATATAGAGAACAACTAAGAACAGCAAATACAAATTACTTAGTGATAAAGCAAACAAGCACATATGAGAATATTCACCCCACGCTATTGCTCCCCGGCAACGGCGCCAGAAAAAGGTCTTGATAACCCACAAGTATACGGGATCGCAATAGTTTTCAATAAGTAAGAGTGTCGAACCCAACGAGGGGCTAAAGGTAGAACAAATATTCCCTCAAGTTCTATCGACCACCGATACAACTCTACGCACGCTTGACGTTCTCTTTACCTAGAACAAGTATGAAACTAGAAGTACTTTGTAGGTGTTGTTGGATAGGTTTGCAAGATAATAAAGAGCAAGTAAACAAAAGGTAGGGGCTGTTTAGGTAAATAAGCAATAAAGTGAATATAGCGAGTGTGGAAAAGTGGTGGTAGGAGTTGCGAAATTGCCCCTAAGCAATTGACTACTTTACTAGACCGATAGCAAGTATTATGTGGGAGAGGCCACTGCTAGCATGTCATCCCTGACTTGGAATTCTATGCACTTATGATTGGAACTATTAGCAAGCATCCTCAACTACTAACGTTCATTAAGGTAAAAACCCAACCATAGCATTAAGATATATTGGTCCCCTTCAATCTCGTATGCATCAATTTCTATGCTAGGTTGAAGCTTCTGTCACTCTTGCCCTCCAATACATAGTCCTATCAACATACAACTAACCCTAGGGTGTGATCCACGCGCACAATCATATGATGGGCACCAAAGGACAGCAACATAACCACAAGCAAATTAAATCAATCATAGCAATTCATCAACCACCGATAGGACAACGAAAATCTACTCAGACATCATAGGATGGCAACACATCATTGGATAATAATATGAAGCATAAAGCACCATGTTCAAGTAGAGGGTACAGCGGGTTGCAGGAGAGTGGACCGCTGTAGATAGAGGGGGAAGGTGATGGAGATGTTGGTGAAGATGGCGGAGGTGTTGGTGTAGATCGCGGTGATGATGATGGCCCCCGGTGGCATTCCGGTGCCACCAGAAGCGAGGGGGAGAGAGCCCCCCTCCTTCTTCTTCTTCTTCTTCCTTGACCTCCTCCCTTGATGGGAGAAGGATTTCCCCTCTGGTCCATGACCTCCATGGCACGGGAGGGGCGAGAGCCCCTCCGAGATTGGATCTGTCTCTCTTTGTTTCTGCGTTCTCAGATTCTTCCCTTTCACCGTTTCTTATATTCCTCGAGATCCATAACTCCGATTGGGCTGAAATTTTGACACGATCTCTATCCGGATATTAGCTTTATTGCAGTGAAAGAAGGGCATCAACCGCCTTACGGGTGGCCCACGAGGGTCAGGGGCGCCCCCAGGGGGCAGGCGTGCCCCCCTACCTCGTGGCCACCTCGGGCACCGTCTCGCGTGGATTTTTCTTCCCAAAAATCATATATATTCCAAAAAAATCTCCGTCAGTTTTTATCCCGTTTGGACTCCATTTGATATGGATATTCTTCGAAACAAAAAACATGCAACAAACAGGAACTGGCACTGGGCACTGGATCAATATGTTAGTCCCAAAAATAGTATAAAAAGTTGCCAAAAGTAGATGAAAGTTCAATAATATTGGCATGGAACAATCAAAAATTATAGATACGACACAGACGTATCATCCACTAACAAGGTTGATCAAGTCTTGTTAACAAAGTCATTCCGAATAACATGGAACCGGAGAAATTTCGAATAACACTATGTTACCTCAACGGGGATATGCACATCCCCAATAATAAGAATATCATATTTCTTCTTGACAGTAGGAATAGGAAATTCAAAACCTCCAAATATAATTGATGGACATTTTCCAATAGGGTTGATACTATGAACATGAGGTTGTTTCCTCGCAAAGTGTACCGTATGCTCATTACCATTAACATGAAAAGTGACATTGCCTTTAGTGCAATCAATAACAGCCCCTGCAGTATTCAAAAAGGGTCTTCCAAGAATAATAGACATACTATCGTCCTCGGGAATATCAAGAATAACAAAGTCCGTTAAAATAGTAACGTTTGCAACTACAACAGGCACATCCTCACAAATACCGACAGGTATAGCAGTTGATTTATCGGCCATTTTCAAAGATATTTCAGTAGGTGTCAACTTATTCAAATCAAGTCTATGATATAAAGAGAGAGGCATAACACTAACACCAGCTCCAAGATCACATAAAACAGTTTTAACATAGTTTCTTTTAATTGAGCATGGTATAGTGGGTACTCCTGGATCTCCAAGTTTCTTTGGTATTCCATCCTCAAAAGTATAATTAGCAAGCATGGTGGAAATTTCAGCTTCCGGTATCTTCCTTTTATTAGTAACAATATCTTTCATATACTTAGCATAAGGATTCATTTTGAGCATATCAGTTAATCGCATACGCAAAAAGATAGGTCTAATCATTTCAGCAAAGCGCTCAAAATCCTCATCATCCTTTTTCTTGGATGGTTTGGGAGGAAAAGGCATGGGTTTTTGAACCCAAGGCTCTCTTTCTTTACCATGTTTCCTAGCAACAAAGTCTTTCTTATCATAACGTTGATTCTTTGATTGTGGGTTATCAAGATCAATAGCAGGTTCAATTTCTATATCATTATCATTACTAGGTTGAGCATCGTCATGAACATTTTTATTAACATTATCACTAGTTTCAGGTTCATTACCAGATTGTGTTTCAGCATCAGAAATAGAAATATCATTTGTATTCTCAGGTGTTTCGGTAATAGGTTCACTAGAAGCATGCAAAGTCCTATCATTTTTCTTTTTCTTCCTATTAGAAGGACTAGGTGCATCTACATTATTTCTCTGAGAATCTTGCTCAATTCTCTTAGGATGGCCTTCAGGATACAAAGGTTCCTGAGTCTTTCTACCAGTTCTAGTAGCCACTCTAACAACATTATCATTATTCTTACTACTCAATTCATTGAGCAAATCATTTTGAGCTTTAAGTACTTGTTCTACTTGAGTGGTAACCATAGAGGCATGTTTACTAATAAGTTTAAGTTCACCTTTAACATTAGCCATATAATCACCCAAGTGTTCAAGCATATTTTAATTTTATTTCAATTGTCTACCAAAATAAGCATTAAAATCTTCTTGCTTAGCCATAAATTTATCAAACTCATCTAAGCATGGGCTAGCAAACTTAGTAAATGGGATTTCAACTTTATCATATCTATAGAGATAATTTACCTTTACTACCTGTGTCGGGTTATCAAGACCATGAGTTTCTTCAATAGGTAAAGGATTAAGATCATATGTTTCTTCAACAGGCGGTAAATTAAGACCGTGTATTTCTTCAATGAGATGTAAATTCTTAACATCTTCAGCTTCAATACCCTTTTCTTTCATAGATTTCTTTGCCTCTTGCATATCTTCAGGACTGGGAAATAGAATACCCCTCTTCTTCAGAGTTGGTTTAAGAATAGGCTCAGGAATTGGCTCCGGAGGTGTCCAATTATTTTCATTTGTCAACATATTATTCAATAGAATTTCAGCTTCATCCGGTGTTCTTTCCCTAAAAACAGAACCAACACAACTATCCAGGTAATCTCTGGAAGCATCGGTTAGTCCATTATAAAAGATATTAAGTATTTCAATTTTCTTAAGAGGATGATCAGGCAAAGCATTAAGTAACTTGAGAATCCTCCCCCAAGCTTGTGGGAGACTCTCTTCTTCAATTTGCACAAAATTATATATATACCTTAAAGCAGCTTGTTTCTTATGAGCAGGGAAATATTTAGCAGAGAAGTAATAAATCATATCCTGGGGACTACGCACACAACCAGGATCAAGAGAATTAAACCATATCTTAGCATCACCCTTTAATGAGAACGGAAATATTTTAAGGATACAAAAGTAGCGAGTTCTCTCATCAGTAGTGAACAGGGTGGCTATATCATTTAATTTAGTAAGATGTGCCACAACAGTTTCAGATTCATAGCCATGAAAAGGATCAGATTCAACCAAAGTAATTATATCAGGATCAATAGAGAATTCATAATCCTTATCAGTACACAAATAGGTGAAGTAGCAAAAGCAGGGTCAGGTTTCATCCTAGCATTTAGAGATCGCTTATTCCATTTAGCTAATAACCTCTTGAGTTTGTATCTATCTTTGCAAGCTAAAATAGCTAAAGAAGCTTCTTTATCAAAAACATAACCCTCAGGAATAACAGGCAAGTCTTCATCATCAATTTCATCAGTATTATCAGATTCAATATTTTCATTCTCTCTAGCCCTAGCAAGTTGTTCATCAAGAAATTCACCAAGTGGCACAGTAGTATCAAGCATAAAAGTAGTTTCATCATAAGTATCATGTATAGCAGAAGTGGCATCATCAATAACATGCGACATATCAGAATGAATAGCAGAAGCAGGTTTAGGTGTCGCAAGCTTACTCAAAACATAAGGTGAACCAAGTGCAGAGCTAGATGGCAGTTCCTTACCTCCCCTCGTAGTTGAGGGATAAATCTTGGTTTTTGGATCTCTCAAGTTCTTCATAATGATAAGCAAATATAAATCCCAAGAAACTCAAAGAATAGAGCTATGCTCCCCGGCAACGGCGCCAGAAAATAGTCTTGATAACCCACAAGTATAGGGGATCGCAACAGTTTTCGAGGGTAGAGTATTCAACCCAAATTTATTGATTCGACACAAGGGGAGCCAAAGAATATTCTCAAGTATTAGTAGTTGAGTTGTCAATTCAACCACACCTGGAAACTTAATATCTGCAGCAAAGTGTTTAGTAGCGGAGTAATATGATAGTAGTGGTAACGGTAGCAGAAGGTAACAGTAGCAAAAGTAATGTTTTTGGTATTTTGTAGTGATGATAGCAATAGCAACGGAAAAGTAAATAAGCGAAGAACAATATATGGAAAGCTCATAGGCAATGGATCAGTGATGGAGAATTATGCCAGATGCGGTTCATCATGTAACAGTCATAACATAGGGTGACACAGAACTAGCTCCAGTTCATCAATGTAATGTAGGCATGTATTCCGAATATAGTCATACGTGCTTATGGAAAAGAACTTGCATGACATATTTTGTCCTACCCTCCCGTGGCAGCGAGGTCCTTACCAAAACTAAGGGATATTAAGGCCTCCTTTTAATAGAGTACTGGAACAAAGCATTAACACATAGTGAATACATGAACTCCTCAAACTACGGTCATCACCGGTAAGTATCCCGATTATTGTCACTTCGGGGTTAACGGATCATAACACATAATAGGTGACTATAGACTTGCAAGATAGGATCTAGAACTCTCATATATTGATGAAAACATAATAGGTTCAGATCTGAAATCATGGCACTCGGGCCCTAGTGACAAGCGTTAAGCATAGCAAAGTCATAGGAACATCAATTTCAGAACATAGTGGATACTAGGGATCAAACCCTAACAAAACTAACTCGATTACATGATAGATCCCATCCAACCCATCACCGTCCAGCAAGCCTACACTGGAATTACTCACGCACGGCGGTGAGCATCATGAAATTGGTGATGGAGGATGGTTGATGATGACGATGGTGACGGATTCCCCTCTCCGGAGCCCCGAACGGACTCTAGATCAGCCCTCCCGAGAAGTTTTAGGGCTTGGCGGCGGCTCCATATAGTAAAACACGATGAATCCTTCTCATCGATTTTTTTCTCCCCGAAACCAAATATATAGAGTTGGAGTTGAGGTCGGAGGAGCTCCAGGGTGCCCACGAGGTAGGGAGGCAGGCGCGCCCCCACCCTCGTGGACAGGTGGTGGCCCCCCTGGCCTTCATCTTTTGCAAGGATTTTTTATTATTTCTCAAAAGTTATTCCATGAAGTTTCAGGTCATTCCGAGAACTTTTGTTTCTGCACATAAATAACACCATGGTAATTCTGCTGAAAACAACGTCAGTCCGGGTTAGTTCCATTCAAATCATGCAAGTTAGAGTCCAAAACAAGGGCAAAAGTGTTTTGAAAAATAGATACGACGGAGACGTATCAGGTATTAATATGCATATAGGATCTAAACATATGAGCTTCCACCAAATAAACCAACTAGCATCAACTACAAGGAGTAATTAACACTACTAGCAACCCACATGTACCAATCCCGGACTTGGAGACAAGAATTGGATACAAGAGATGAACTAGGGTTTTGAGAGGAGATGGTGCTGGCGAAGATGTTGATGGACATTGCCCTCTCCCGATGAGAGGAGCGTTGGTGATGACGATGGCGATGATTTCCCCCTCCCGGAGGGAAGTTTCCCCGGTAGAACAGCTCCGCCAGAGCCCTAGATTGGTTCCGCCAAGGTTCCGCCTTGTGGCGGCGGAGTCTCGTCCGAAAAGATGGCTTATGATTTTTTCCTCATCGAAAGACTCCATATAGCAAAAGATGGACATCGGAGGGCCACCAGGGGGTCCACGAGGTAGGGGGCGTGCCCAGGGGAGTAGGGCGCGCCCCCACCCTCGTGGGCAGGGTGTGGCCCCCCTTGTGAACTTCTTGCTCTTAGTATTTTTTATATATTCTGAAAATGACTTCCGTGAAGTCTCGGGACTTTTGGAGCTGTGCAGAATAGGTCTCTAATATTTGCTCCTTTTCCAGCCCAGAATCCCAACTGCCGGCATTCTCCCTCTTTATGTAAACCTTGCAAAATAAGGGAGAATAGGCATAAGTATTGTGACATAATGTGTAATAACAACCCATAATGCAATAAATATCGATATAAAAGCATGATGCAAAATGGACGTATCAACTCCCCCAAGCTTAGACCTCGCTTGTCCTCAAGCGAAAGCCGAAATCAAAAAATATGTCCACATGTTTATAGATAGAGGTGTCGATAAAAATAAAATACAAACATGAGGGCATCATGATCATTCTTAAAACAACAACTTATATAATTCTTGTGATATGATATCTTATGCTAGGGTAACAATTCAATCACAATTTCAAGTATGAATGATAAACTTCATTGAAAACTAACAAACTATAATCTCGGTCATTGGAGTAATTGCAATTTATCATAACATAGGAAAGAGTCAATATAAGAGCTTTTCAGCAAGTCCACATACTCAACTATCATATAGTCTTTCACAATTGCTAACACTCACGCAATACTTATGGGTATGGAGTTTTAATCGGACACAGAGAATGATAGGGGCTTATAGTTTTGCCTCCCAGCGTTTTACCTCAAGGGTAATGTCAACAATAATAGTTCATGAAAACTCACATCCAATTAGCCATATATATCAGGATCTTTCCAACATATTGTGCTTGCCAAAAGATAAAATGTAAAAAGGAAAAGTGAAGATCACCATGACTCTTATGTAAGGTAGGAGATAAAAGTAAAAGATAGGCCCTTCGCAGAGGGAAGCAGATGTTGTCATGCGCTTTTATGGTTGGATGCACAAAATCTTAATGCGAAAGAACGTCACTTTATATTTCCACTTGTGATACGGACCTTTATTATGCAGTTCGTCGCTTTTATTTCTTCCATATCACACAATCGTATAAAGCTTATTTTCTCCCACACTAATAAGTCATACATATTTAGACAGCAGTTTTTATTGCTTGCACCGATGACAACTTACTTGGAGGATCTTACTCAATCCATAGGTAGGTATGGTGGACTCTCATGGCAAAACTGGTTTAAGGGTGTTTGGAAGCACAAGTAGTATCTCTACTTGGTGCAAAGAATTTGGCTAGCATGAGGGGGAAAGGCAAGCTCAATCATGTTGGATGGTCCATGACAATATAATTTATCTCAGATGTAAGAAAAAATAACCCATTACGTTGTCTTCCTTATCCAACGTCAACTCTTTAGCATGTCATATTTTAATGAGTGCTCACAATCATAAAATATGTCCAAGATAGTGTATTTATATGTGAAGACCTCTCTTTCTTTATCACTTCCTATTAATTGCAACGATGACCAAAACTATGTTTGTCAACTCTCAACAACTTTTATTTATCATACTTTTTATATGTGAGCTCATTACTCTCCATAAGATCCATAAGATCTATTTGTTTCCTTTTTATTCTTTCTCTTTTCTTTTATTCACTTAAGATCATGGCAAAATAATCAAGCCCTTGACTCAACACTAATATTTATTATATAGCTCACGGACTCGATTACATAGAAGGATCATAAAGCAAAACTCAAAACTAGATCATACTAAGAACTTTTATTCTACTAAATCAAAATATTATCAAAAGGATCGAACTAAGAAAATTGGTAAAGATAAAAGTGATGGTGATACGATACCGGGGCACTCCCCCAAGCTTGGCAGTTGCCAAGGGGAGTGGCCATACCCATGTGATTATGTCTCCTTTGTTGGTGAAGAAGTTGATAGTTTTGTTGATGGCGTAGGCTTGTCGTCCTTCTTCCAAGGCATAGGCTCACCATCATAGAAGGATGATCGAGTCTCCTAAAATATCAAATCTGCAGCCAAACTCATCCTCTTGAATCTATATTCATACTCACAGTTTTGATTTTGCAGGTCATAGATCTGGGCTTGGAGGTGCTCAATTTTCTCATGAAGCTTGAAGATGGCCTCCCCAATGTCATTGACGTCGAGCTTGTGGTTATTGGTGAACTCCGTGATCATAATGTGATTGGAATTGAGTCCACGCTCCACCATCTCCTGACACTTGAAAACTTCTTGCTCCAATGCCTCGAGCCTTGCGTCCATCCTTCTGGTCTTCCTTGGTCCCTCCACATCACGGATGTGCAACAACCCCTCACGCATCTCAATGGTTTGAGGGTGTTGCAGCACTTCCGCGAGGTAGGGGTTGATGACCTTCTCGAAGAACTAGTCCTTAGGGGCACTTGAAGACGACATGACGACCCGGATCTGTCAGAAGAACAACTAGAAACAAAGACAGGAGATTTTTGCGTGATACGGTGGTCAAAACCCTCGGGAGGTTATATAATGAATTTTTACCGACCAAATACGTGTTGTGTAAGAAAACGGGGTCCGGAGAGCACACGAGGTGCCCATGAGGTAGAGGGCGTGCCTAGGGGGTAGGGCGCTCCCTCCACCCTTGTGGAGCCCTCGTGTCCTTCCCGGACTACTTCTTATTTTTTTATTTTTCTAAATATTCCAAAAAAGAAGAAAATTGCCATTAGAACTGTTTTGGAGTCGGTTTAGTTACCGTACCACATACCTATTCCTTTTCGAAGTCTGAAACATTCCGGAAAGTGTCCCTTATGTATTCCTCCGGGGTTACGATTTTAGTAACACTGGTTTCAACATTTATAGGATTACCTGAGATATAATTTTTAATTCTTTGACCGTTCACCACCTTTGGATTTGTGCCTTCGAAGTTGTTGATTTTTATGGCACCGGAACGATAGACCTCCTCGATAACGTAAGGGCCTTCCCATTTAGAGAGAAGTTTTCCTGCAAAAAATCTTAAACGAGAGTTGTATAGCAATATATAATCACCTACATTAAACTCACGCTTCTGTATCCTTTTGTCATGCCATCTTTTAACTTTTTCTTTAAACAACTTGGCATTCTCATAGGCTTGGGTTCTCCATTCATCAAGTGAGCTAGTGTCAAATAACCTCTTCTCACCAGCAAGTTTGAAATCATAATTGAGCTCTTTAATAGCCCAATAAGCCTTATGTTCTAGTTCGAGAGGTAAGTGACATGCTTTTCCATAAATCATTTTATACGGAGACATACCCATAGGATTTTTATATGCAGTTCTATAGGCCCATAATGCATCATCAAGTTTCTTGGACCAATTTTGTCTAGATCTATTGACAGTCTTCTGCAAAATTAATTTGAGCTCTCTATTACTCAATTCTACTTGACCACTAGACTGAGGGTGATAAGGAGATGCAATTCTATGATTAACATCATATTTAGCAAGCATTTTATGGAAAGCACCATGAATAAAATGTGAACCACCATCAGTCATTAAATATCTAGGGACTCCAAACCTCGGAAAAATAACTTCTTTAAGCATCTTAATAGAGGTGTTATGATCAGAACTACTACTTGGAATAGCTTCTACCAACTTAGTAACGTAATCAACAACAACTAAAATATGTGTATATCCATTAGAGGCAGGAAAATGTCCCATATAATCAAAGCCCCAAACATCAAATGGTTCAATACCAAGTGAATAATTCATAGGCATTTCTTGACGTCTACTAATATTACCAATTCGTTGACATTCATCACAAGACAAGACAAACTTACGGGCATCCTTGAAGAGAGTAGGCCAATAAAAACCAGATTGCAATACCTTATGTGCAGTTCTATCTCCAGCGTGGTGTCCTCCATAAGCCTCAGAGTGACACTTGCATAGGATCTGTTCCTGTTCATGCTCAGGTACACAATGTCTAATAACACCATCTACTCCTTCTTTATAAAGATGTGGGTCATCCCAAAAGTAATGCCTCAAATCATAGAAAAACTTTTTCTTTTGTTAGTATGTGAAACTAGGTGGTATAAATTTAGCAACAATATAATTAGCATAATCAGCATACCATGGAGCAGTGTGAGAAGCATTTATGACATTTAATTGTTCATCAGGAAAGCTATCATCAATAGGTAGTGGGTCATCAAGCACATTTTCTAACCTAAACAAGTTGTCTGCAACGGGGTTCTCAGCTCCCTTTCTATCAACAATATGCAAATCAAATTCTTGTATCAGGAGAACCCATCTAATAAGTCTAGGTTTAGCATCTTTCTTTTCCATAAGATATTTAATAGCAGCATGATCTGTGTGAATAGTTACTTTAGAATCAACAATATAAGGTCTGAACTTATCACAAGCAAATACAACTGCTAAGAATTCCTTTTCAGTAGTAGCATAATTTCTCTGAGCATTGTCTAGAGTTTTACTAGCATACTAAATAACATTTAATTTCTTATCAACTCTTTGCCCTAGAACAACACCTACAACATAATCACTAGCATCACACATAATTTCAAAAGGTAAATTCCAATCAGGTGGCTGAACAATAGGTGCAGAGATCAATGCTTTCTTAAGTATTTCAAATGCTTCTACACAATCATCATCAAAGACAAATGGTATATATTTTTGTAATAAATTAGTCAGAGGCCGAGAATTTTTTGAGAAATCCTTAATGAACCTTCTATAAAAACCGGCATGACCAAGGAAACTTCTTATACCTTTGATGTCCTTGGGACATGGCATCTTTTCAATAGCATCAACTTTGGCTTTATCAACTTCAATACCTCTTTCAGAAACTTTATGCCCCAAGACAATACCTTCATTAACCATAAAGTGGCACTTTTCCCAATTCAAGACAAGATTAGTTTCTTCACATCTCTGCAAAACTCGATCAAGGTTGCTTAAGCAATCATCAAAAGAGGATCCATAGACGGAGAAATCGTCCATGGAAACCTCACAAATCTTTTCACAAAAGTCAGAGAATATAGCCATCATGCATCTTTGGAAGGTAGCAGGTGCATTACATAAACCAAAAGACATATGTCTATAAGCAAAAGTACCAAAAGGGTAAGTAAAAGTAGTCTTTGATTGATCATTGGCTGACACAGGTATTTGAGAGAAACCAGAATAACCATCTAGAAAGCAAAAATGTGTATGTTTGGATAATCTTTCTAGCATTTGATCGATAAAAGGTAAGGGGTAATGATCTTTTTAGTAGCTTTATTTAATTTGCGAAAATCAATTACCATCCTATAACCTGTAATAATTCTTTGTGGGATCAACTCATCTTTATCATTAGGAACGACAGTAATATCTCCCTTCTTAGGGACACAATGGACATGACTTACCCACTGACTATCAGCAACGGGATAAATTATACCTGCCTCAAGAAGCTTTAGTATTTCCTTTCTTACCACTTCCTTCATCTTAGGATTCAGCTGTCGTTGATGATCACGAACTGGTTTGGCATCTTCCTCCAAATTTATTTTGGGTTGACACAGAGTGGGACTAATGCCCTTAAGATCATCAAGAGTATATCCAATAGCAGCACATTGCTTCTTCAGAGTTTTCAATAATCTCTCTTCTTCATGCTCTGAAAGGTTAGCACTAATAATAACATGATATATCTTTTTCTCATCAAGATAAGCATATCTAAGAGTATTAGGTAACGGTTTGAGCTCAAACACGGGATCACCCTTGGGTGGAGGAGGATCCCCTAGGATTTCAATAGGAAAATTGTGTTTCAGGATGGGTTCCTGTTTAAAGAATACTTTATCTATTTCCCTTCTTTCATTTATAAACATATCATTTTCATGGTCTAGCAAATATTGTTCTAAAGGATCACTAGAAGGTACGGCAATAGAAGCAAGACCAATAATTTCATCTTTACTAGGCAATTCCTCTTCACGGTGTTGTCTACGAAATTTAGAAAAGTTGAACTCGTGAGACATATCACCCAAACCAATAGTAACAACATCCTTTTCGCAGTCTATCTTAGCATTAACAGTGTTCAAGAAGGGTCAACCGAAAATAATGGGACAAAAGCTATCTTGGGGGGAGCCAAGAACAAGAAAATCAGCAGGATATTTAGTTTTCCCACACAAGACTTCAACATCTCTAACAATTCCCATTGGTGAAATAATATCTCTATTGGCAAGTTTAATTGTGACATCAATATCTTCTAACTCAGCGGGTGCAATGTCATGCATAATTTCTTTGTATAATTCAAAAGGTATTGCACTAGCACTAGCATCCATATCACATAAGCCATGATAACAATGATCTCCTATTTTAACAGAAATAGCAGGCATGCCTACCATAGGTCTATGTTTATCTTTAGCACAAGGTTTGGCAATTCTAGCGGTTTCATTACAGAAATGAATAACATGCCCATTAATATTATCAGCCAAGAGATCTTTAACAATAGCAATATTAGTTTCAACTTTAATTTGCTCAGGAGGTGTATAAGTTCTAATATCGCTTTTACGAACTACAGTTGAAGCTTTAGCATGATCTTTTATCCTAACATGAAAAGGTGGTTTCTCAACATAAGCAGTAGGAACAATAGGATCATTATAAGTGATAGTCTTTTCTTCAACTTTAATAGGTGCAGCTACTTTTACTTCTATGGGAGGATGATATTTAAACCACTTCTCCTTACGGAGATCGATATGAGCAGCAAAAGATCACAGAAAGAGGCTACTATCTCAGAGTCAAGTCCATATTTAGTGCTAAATTTACGGAGAACATTGGTATCCATAAAAGATTTAACACAATCAAACTTAGGCGTCATACCTGACTCCTTACCTTTGTCGAGGTCCCAATCTTCAGAGTTGCGTTTAATTCTTTCCAATAAATCCCATTTGAATTCAATAGTCTTCATCATAAAAGAGCCAGCACAAGAAGTATCGAGCATGGTGCGATTGCTATCAGAAAGCCGAGCATATAAATTTTGAATAATTATTTCTCTTGAGAGCTCATGATTGGGGCATGAATATAACATTGATTTAAGCCTCCCCCAAGCTTGAGCGATGCTTTCTCCTTCACGAGGCCAGAAATTATATATATAATTGCGATCACGATGAACAAGATGCATAGGATAAAACTTCTGATGAAATTCCAATTTCAATCGTTTGTAGTTCCATGACCCCGTATCATCACATAGCCTATACCATGTCAATGCATCTCCCTTCAAAGATAAAGGGAAGACCTTCTTCTTAATAACATCTTCGGGCACACCTGCAAGCTTAAATAATCCACAAACTTCATCCACATATATTAGGTGATCATCAGGATGATTTGTTCATCTCCTACAAAAGGATTAGCTAGCAGTTTTTCTAACATACCCGAAGGAATTTCAAAGCAGACATTTTCATTTTCAGTGGGTTCAGTAGGTTGAGGAGCAACTCTTTGCTCTACTGGTCGGGGTGAAGATACCCCGAACAAGCCCATCAGAGGATTACTTTCCATAGTAACAAGTGACAGTAAATTTCAGCACACTATATAAATTTTTCCTTACCAAATTCCACCTACCAAAGGCGCTTCACTCCCCGGCAACGGTGCCAGAAAAGAGTCTTGATGACCCACAAGTATAGGGGATCTATCATAGTCCTTTCGATAAGTAAGAGTGTCGAACCCAACAAGGAGCAGAAGGAAATGATAAGCGGTTTTCAGCAAGGTATTCTCTGCAAGCACTGAAATAATAGGTAACAGATAGTTTTGTGATAGGATAATTTGTAATGAGTAACAAGTAACAAAAGTAAATAAAGTGCAGCAATGTGGCCCAATCCTTTTTGTAGCAAAGGACAAGCCTGGACAAACTCTTATATGATGTAAAGCGCTCCCGAGGACACATGGGAATATCATCAAACTAGTTTTCATCACGTTCATATGATTCGCGTTCGGTACTTTGATAATTTGGTATGTGGGTGGACCGGTGCTTGGGTACTGTCCTTACTTGGACAAGCATCCCACTTATGATTAACCTCTATTGCAAGCATCCGCAACTACAACAAAAGTATTAAGGTAAACCTAACCATAGCATGAAATATGTGGATCCAAATCAGCCCCTTACGAATCAACGCATAAACTAGGTTTAAGCTTTTGTCACTCTAGCAACCCATCATCTACTTATTACTTCCCAATGCCTTCCTCTAGGCCCAAATAATGGTGAAGTGTCATGTAGTCGACGTTCACATAACACCACCAGAGGAGAGACAACATACATCTCATCAAAA
The DNA here is from genome assembly GCF_002162155.2 of Triticum dicoccoides. NCBI lineage: Eukaryota > Viridiplantae > Streptophyta > Magnoliopsida > Poales > Poaceae > Triticum > Triticum dicoccoides. The sequence continues at coordinate 590,089,169 of NC_041392.1, read as the reverse complement.
TATCGAACGAATACCAAATTCACATGACTACTAATAACAAGACTTCTCCTATGTCTTCAGGAACAAATATAACTACTCACAAAGCATATTCATGTTCATAATCAGAGGGGTATTAATATGCATATAGGATCTGAACATATGATCTTCCACCAAATGAACCAACTAGCATCAACTACAAGGAGTAATTAACACTACTAGCAACCCACAGGTACCAATCCTGGACTTGGATACAAGAATTGGATACAAGAGATGAACTAGGATTTTGAGAGGAGATGGTGCTGGTGAAGATGTTGATGGAGACTGCCCTCTCCCGATGAGAGGAGCGTTGGTGATGACGATGGCGATGATTTCCCCCTTCCGGAGGGAAGTTTCCCCGGCAGAACAGCTCCGCCAGAGCCCTAGATTGGTTCCGTCAAGGTTCCGCCTCGTGGCGGCGGAGTCTCGTCCGGAAAGATGGCTTATGATTTTTTCCTCATCGAAAGACTCCATATAGCAAAAAATGGGCAACGAAGGGCCACCAGGGGGCCCACGAGGTAGGGGGCGCACCTAGGGGGTAGAGCGCGCCCCCACCCTCGTGGGCAGGGTGTGGCCCCCTGGTGAACTTTTTGCTCTCAGTATTTTTTAAATATTCTGAAAATGACTTCCGTGAAGTTTCAGGACTTTTGGAGCTGTGCAGAATAGGTCTCTAATATTTGCTCCTTTTCCAGCCCAGAATCCCAGCTGCCGGCATTCTCCCTCTTTATGTAAACCTTGTAAAATTAGAGAGAATAAGCATAAGTATTGTGACATAATGTGTAATAATAGTCTATAATGCAATAAATATCGATATAAAAGCATGATGCAAAATGGATGTATCAAGGAGGCGAAGTGTGCCCACCGCACGAGGCTGCGGGCGCACCTTCAAGCGGAGGTGGTTGCGGTAGCCCGCGAGGTGGAGAAAGAGGAGGCCCTCCATGCCCACATAGCCGAGAAGTGGCGAAGGAGGATGGTCAAGGAGATGGCAAAATATCAAAGCAGGCTGGTCTGTGCCATGGCCGGACTGTCTCCCAAGGAGAAGGACACGGACGATGACAGATCGGACAACTCTAGTAGTGAGCAGACCCGCCTCGATACATTTTGTATCTTCGGTCGCTACTATCGCACAGACGACAACAAGGACAAGGGCAAGGGCGGTCGTGGATTAACTTCTTCCATTATTGTGTCCATTTTTGGTAATCCGATGGCATGTGTCAACTACATATGTAACTAAACATTGCATCGGGGTTAGTGTGGATTTGAGGATTTGGTTTGATAGATCCGGTTGTGGATGCAAACTTGGATGCCCGCCGTCTGTACATATTGCTTCACTCGGCCTCTGCAGTGTGGGTAGGGTGCTCAGGGTTTAGGGATGACGACGCCGCCTCTAAGGGTGGAGTGATGATGATGGTGCATGCGCGTTGCCTTAGCGAGACCCTCTTTAGTGTGGTGTGAGTGAGATATTTTATGTGTACCGCTCATCGGCTGTGAAGGTTTCCCGCATGGTTTTTCTTAATTAACAGGGCAATATGGTTTACGCTCGGTTTTTTTTAATTAACCAAGCAACTTTGTTTTCTTAGTGAAGGCAGGAATCCTGCCATTTTGAAGAAAAAAAATGCGTCGAGTTGGTTCTAGTCAATTCTCTCGACCACGTTCATGAGATGGCAGGCTGGTGGATGTGGGCCTGACTAAGAAATCAAGTCATGTGTCATTCTTGTGTTATTTCTTTTTCGCATTAACTTTTTGTTTGGCCACGAAACAATTTATGTGTTGAACGCTTGGAGCAATTTGCAGCCCATCCTTCATTTTTTTCATGCTTTTATATATCCTGTTGTTCACACACCTTGTTTGTTTTATCATCTTTAGCACCTATTTACGCATTTATTTTAACACAATTTGCACCAACGCGCCAGGTATTTCTCATAGTGCTTTATCGATAGAGAAATCCGAAAACTGCCTAAATTTAAAATTCACCCTATTCTTGATAATGTGAATCATGAATCGCAATTCATAAGTGGTCGTGGAATTTCTCTCTTTTCCCTTTTCATATGATTTTCCCCTATATTCAGATCTATCTATATCTATACCAATATAAAAAAAACCCAAATGGACAGATTCAACAAATCCCGACCATCAAATCTGGTCAATCAAACGACTGAGACTGCTCCAATGATGAGCGCTCAACATGTTTAGTGTACAGTTAATATCATACAAAATATTAACGCCAATGCTAATCACATACTTAATACGCAAATAATATCGTACCTAATATTTATGTGTAATTAATATATTACCTATTAGTATTAAGGTGCATTGCAGGTACACACTACTAGTTTTATATAACTGCAAATCGAGCCTTCCCGGGCCTACATGCCAACCAGCCAGCCTTCTCGCTCCTCCTCGTCCTCCCCTTTCTCGCGTCCCCATTTCCTCCCACCAAATACGGCACCGTGATCCGCCACCGACCCGCCGACCGATCCCCGGCCGGCCATGGCCTCCGACCCCGCCGCCTGCTGCCCGTGGGACGCGCTCCCGGCGCACCTCCAGGAGCGCATCCTCTCCCGCCTGCCGCTCACCGCGCTCGTCCCCGTCGCCGCCGTCTCCCGGGCGCTGCGGCGCCTCCTCCGCTCCCCGGCCTTCCACGCCCTCCTCTCCCCGCACCGCCTCGACGCCTTCTTCCTCCTCTCTCCGCGCCTCGCCTTCCACCCGCTCTCCCGGCGCCTCCTCCAGGTGCCCCCCTCGCCCCCGCTCGATCCATCTTGCCCTCCCCTCGTCTCCTCCGCCTCCCCCTCCTTCCTTGTCACCGCCGACTCGCTCCTCCGCCTCCCGGCGCTCCCCGACCGCTCCTACCTCATCGCCGTCGTCGTCCCACCCTCACCCTCCTCCACCTCCAGCCGGGATTACACCCTTGTCGCCGTCACCACCAACGGCGCCGCTGTCCGCTCGTATTCCCTGGACTCCGCCGATCCCTCCCCACGGTGGGTGCCTGGGGCCGAGCTCCCGCTGCCATTTGCGATCCTCGGCAATGCTGCGGTCGCCACTGACCGTTCTCGGCTCTTTGTGCTCGGCCGGGGCCCGGACGCGCTTCTGGTGCTTGATCTCGAGACCAGGAAGTGGGCTGCTCCGCCAGTTGTGATGCCGCATGGCCTTACGACGGCCCACCTGTTTGTTCTTGATGATCGGCTGTTCTTGGTAGGTGGGGTGGAGAGGCTCGGGGTGCTGGAGCGGGTGGTGGTGTGGCAGTTGGACAACAATGAAGCAGTGGGATGGGTGGAGGTAGCCACAATGCCGCCGGAGGTGTTCGATGAGTTGGTGGCTGGTAGGCATGGTAGTTTCTGGCACTTTCAGGCTGCGGACAGAATGGGGACTCTTTGTCTGTACAATGCTTTAGATGGGAGGCTGGTGATGTTTGATGCGGTGGATTGTGTATGGACGATGATGCCACGAGTGTCTGGGTTAGGAGCCGGGGAGAGCCAAATGTGGTTTGGGCATGTCTTGGAGCCAGGCGTCGACCTATTGCTGGGACAACGCAGCCTGTGTTCATGAGGTTGTTTTCTTGGCCTTCATGTATTGGTGCAATTCTGAAGCTTCAAATCATGTTCCCTGAACCGTGTACCTATGGTTGTTTGTAAGTAGGAATAACTGGTTCTGTTAGCTGTTTGCTCCAAAAATAAAGCAACCCTGTCCTTGTATGTGGCATAATGCTTCAAGCATCCCAAGTTGTATCATGAAAGAATATCAATGATGAAAACTTTGATAAACCAAAAGGGCTAGATTTCCCTTTTCTGTTTGTCTGTGGGATGAATGTCAGTGCAAATTTCTGCATCAATCTTCCCAAAGGTTCTGTGCTGTTTTATTCCTGGTAGCCACACGCTTGAATGGAACCTTTCTTTTTACATGTACCTCAGTGTTATTTCTTTTACTTATTAGTAACCGTTTCTGTTTCCACAGGAAATATCTAACTTCAAGATTCAAAGCCATCATGTGAGTCAAGGCTGTTGTATCACATAAGCTCAAAATTTCCCAATAATTTTATGTGCAGTTTTCTTTTGGGGGGGTGGGGGTGGGTGGGGGGGGGTGATTTTTGCTACTGTTTGTCAGTTAGCATTTGTCAAAGCCCCTCAACATTAGGTGGCACATCATAATTACTGTCGAAGTGTCTGTCACTGTCATTCATACTGCAAACAAGTAACTCAACCATGTCAAGCCTTGGCAAAATAGTTACCTAGTTTCTTCATGTATTTTTGCTGATGTCTGTTATTGATGCTATGGAGCTCTATATAATGGGCCATTTAGTCATTCCCTTGTGGAAAGCATCCTAAGTTCTAATATGACATTGAATTATCGATCATGCTTATCAGTGTTTTCTATCTTGCCAGAAGGCATGGATAAAAAGATTGTGATGCAGTGACAGGCTTATAATTGATGCCCAGTCTGATTTGTTTGCTCATTGGCCTGCAGAGCTATCTCGGTTCTTTTGGGTCAAGTGTCAATGTATTATGTCTTCCGATATTGAATAGGAGTTGGCAGTCTACTGGAGCATAGGCTGAAGAGTTGGGGAGCAGGATTGGGTGTGGGAGGCAAAGAGAAGGCTTCCGGCCTGTCGAGTCCTCCTCTCTGGTGCCCACCGTGGCCTTGTAGAAGCTGCCCCAAAGAAGCGAGGGTTTCGATTCGGCTGGATGTGAGCCTTATCATGCCTTATTTCACCATGGATGGCATTGTATCTTGTACACATACAGTTTATCTAAAAATGTACTTTTGCTAAGCTATTTCGTGTAGGCAGCCTAACCTTTTTATGTTCTCACAATGGAAGATTATGTTTTCATTGTAAAACTACTTTACAATCAAGAGAGAAGACTACTTAGTTCTAATCTTCAAAAGAAGACTACTGGCCCCCAAGCCCCAAGCTTGTTTAAGCAGAGATAGAAGATTATGCTGATCTGCCGGCTCTTATTCAATGAGGGGGTACATGCTATGGAAATATTGAGCACCCATGGTGGAGCTTGGATTTGGGACTGGGAGCATGTACCTTTTTTGTCTGAGAGGAGGCCAAAATTTATGTCTTGATTGGATTTGAAGTAAGCTCATCTGAGCTTATTTATACACAGATTTAGGCTCAACAGTATTTTGATCCTCATGTTTGTGACCAAATTAGCTCTCCCATGACAGGTGTTCCCTAGTTTAACCACCAAATATTTCTGGCCGGTGAATTTGCTTTACTTATCACTGTTTTTTGTTAGGCGTTGGTGCATTTTTATGCCACTATCCTTCCTTTTTGTCCTTGTCAATATTTTATTTTATCCGTTTCATAAGCTTTTGGTGCAAAGGCAATCATTATCTCTTGCCGTTCAATTCCCCACTTCCTTGCACAAAAATTAATCTGTGACAACCCCAACTGTTAACTCCACATGCAAGCAAAGAAATATGGTCCATACCTACTTCAGTCAACATGGCCAAGCCAGTGCCAGAGGCATAAAGACAGAGACTTTTAAATCTGCCTTGGTTTCAGATCTTGGAGAACTAACACAGTGGGCTGCCCGGGGATTGATGACCTGCTGCTGATCATGGGCTAGACTTGGTGTTGTTTCAGCTGGTAGCTGGCCTTTTTTGATGACTAGACTAGAAGGTACGCATGTTCAGCCTGTTCATTACCAATATCTTGAAGACGATATTGTTGTTTTATCAGTTTTCCTTTTGGGAAGCTAGTCAATCTGTCTAGTTGTTGTGCATTTGCTCGCATCTGCCTTCTCTCTGTTGTATTGGTTTGACACTGTTGAAGAAAGATGTGTCTAACATATCATGCTGTGCAGGAACCGCCGGAGTGAATCTTCAGCTGGCATACCATGTTGAAGAAAGATGTGTCTAACATATCATGCTGTGCAGGAACCGCCGGAGTGAATCTTCAGCTGGCATACCATGTATAGGGTCGACTAAAATAGAAGCGCAACCCTTGTGGTAAAGAATAGAATATTTTTTAACTTTGGCCGTCAGATGAGTTTATAAAGGAGCAGTGCCATGCATCCGACATTTTTCTATCCGACGCTTGTCTGGGTTAGTTAATCACCATAGGATCTAATTGCCAGTTTTTTTCTTTTTCTTTTTTTGCAGGAAAGGATCTAGTAATTGCCAGTTGAACAATGATCTAAGGTTCACATCGTCGTACATAACCAGAAGGTATGGTACGTAAAGCAATTCCGTTTATAAAGGGTACCCCTTTCCTGTGATAAAATCTTGCAAGTTCAACAAAACACAAGTAATCCATGCTCATCTTTATTTGCAATATTTCGAACAGTCGTGTTGATGATGTAATTATCATTTGCAGTCAATAAAGATAGTCATGATGGCCTTCCCTGAAAAAAGCGGTTACATGATGAGTTTCATCCACTAGTGTTTCTTTGTGTAGCGATGAACGAAACAAGTTCGCCTAAAGTAAGAAATAAAACATGTATCTGTCGGAAAAGAAATGAAACAAGTACTTCCTCCGTTCACAAATATAAAATGTTTTAGATTTGAATATAGACTACATGCGAACTGAAATGAGTGAACAAATACACAAAAATGTGTATGTATACATCCGATTCACAAAAAGGTTAGAACATCTTATATTTGTGAAATAAAGATGGGGGAAGAAAATGTCATCTTTCTTTGGCCGGCCAAATTGCACCCTGGCCTTCACGTCACCTCCGTGATCTAAGCTTGATGGTTTGGCTGTGCGGCAACAGGTCACTAGCTAGTGTCACCTCCTTTGAAGCTCATGGTTCGTGCCAAATGGCACATGCCCATCTAACTTAATTATCCACTGATTTGCTGATGGAACCTCGTACTTAGCAGTCCGGGTCAAGATTTAAAAGTGCGATTTCGTCCACACATGTGTGTAGTTTAAACAAGTCTGTCCCATTTAGAAACAAAACGGCAATCAAATTATCTCCTGCAAACGTATGAGATATGGCGCTTGACCTTGACATTGTCTGTGACTGCCGGCCGGCGAGTGGAATGCTTTGTTTTGGCTATCAATTAACTTTTTTCCTGTGTGTGTCACTATCACACTATGGAAAACAATGTAGCGTAAGTGAAGAACTGAAGATATATAAGAACATAACATGAGTATACACTGACCAGCAAAGTAAACACAAATGAAGCCATTAGCCATGTCTCCCTCTTTTTCCAGCCACCGCCGCCGTGCCCCACTGCTTGTGCTCTTGCTGCTCCAAGCTCATCTGCTTCTAGTTGTAGCCAACAGACTCACAATTGCATCGACTTTCAGGCCCCCAGATAACATCACATGCTCGTCCGGGGACTACGCCTTCGGGTTCCGCGCCCTTGACGCTGACCCTAGCCGGTTCCTCCTTGCCGTCTGGTTCTACTTCAACCTCACCGAGGGAGCCAGCCCTGCGGAGCACAAGGTGGTCTGGTACGCGAAAGACCCAGTCTCAGGCTCGGCAGTCACGGCCACGGCACTATCCATGCTTACCATCAAAGATGGTATGCTCTCCCTAGCCGCTGACACCGGCAACATCTGGAGGAACCCCAACCCTGGCATGTGGGGCACTGACCTCGTGCTCCAGGACTCAGGCAACCTCCAGTTCCTCACCTCCCCGGGCACAACTGTCGTGTGGGAGAGCTTTCAGGATCCGACCGATACGCTCCTCCCGGGGCAGTACATGGGCGCTGGAGTTGCCCTTTACTCCAAGCTCTCGGACACAGACTTCCTGTCTCGTGGCCGCTTCAGCCTGAACGTGCAGACTGACGGTCACCTTGTCTTCCACCTCCTGAACCATGCCGCTGGCAATCTGGCTCAGGACTTAGACAACATATACTGGGCGAGCGGCACATACAAGACTGGGGAGGACGGCAACACGACTCTTTTCTTCGACTCGCCGGGGCATCTCTACTACCAAATCAAGGACGGCACGGTGCATGACGCGATACCTCCACTTCTAAACTCCACCATTAGTTACCACCAGCACGCATCGCTCGATCCAGACGGCATCGTCCGCGTCTACACCAGGCCGAAGAATACCACCGGGGGAAGCAGCAAAGTGTTGTGGGCAGTCAGAGGACAGTTCCCAACCGAAGGTTGCACGAGGAAAACCACTTTGCAAGGTTTGTGTGGCCCCAACTCGTACTGTGTGTATGGTCCTAACAACCGGCTGGATTGTGAGTGCCCAAGCGGCTACTCCTATGTCAATTCTCAGCTCAGGTACATGGGCTGCACACGGGTTCATGCCGCAAAGCTGTGACGGGAAGAACTACTCCGCCGAGTTTGAGGTTGTCAAGCTCCCAAACACCACTTGGACAAACTCGCCATACGAAAGACTTATGCACATCAGAGAGGACGAGTGTGCAGACTACTGCTTGGACGACTGCCTCTGTGTCGCTGCTACTTATGATGGAACTTACTGTAGCAAGATGGTGTCGCTGGCAGGTATCGGACGCCGTGGAGATGACATCGCCATGAAGGCGTTGATCAAGGTGCGGACGAGCAGCCCCTCGTTGCCGGTGCCACCAAGAAGGATATTGCCTTATGCACTATTCGGTGGCTCGGCATTCCTGTTGCTGCTGTCCGGGGTAAGTAGTCTCATGTTACATTGCTACCTTAGGAAGAAGAATACCAACCATGACTTTGTTAGGGCTTACACCACAAAAGAGCTTTACAAAGCCACCAATGGCTTTCGTAAGTTGCTAGGCAGAGGAGGCTTTGGCGAGGTCTACCATGGGGTGTTGAAGTCGCTACATTCCCCCGACATAGCAGTGAAGAAGCTCATCAGTTCCAATGATTACAGTGAGAGGGAGTTCGCGAATGAGGTACAGTCCATCGGCCAGATCCACCATAGGAACCTAGTCCGCATGGTTGGTTACTGCAAAGAGAAGGAGCAACGGATGTTGGTGTTCGAGTTCATGCCAGGTGGTTCCCTTCGGAGCTTCCTATTCCAGCCTCAGCAGCAACCGATGTGGAGTTGGCGCGCTGAGGCAGCCCTTGGCATCGCCAAGGGCCTGGAGTACTTACATGAAGGATGCAATTATCCAATCATCCACTGTGACATCAAGCCCGACAATATATTGTTAGATAGCAAGAAAAATCCGAAGATTACTGACTTTGGGATTGCCAGGCTTCTTAGTGACCAGCAGATGCACACCACTGTGACCAACATCAGGGGCACAAGGGGGTATATTGCTCCCGAGTGGTTCCAAAGCGACAGGCGCATCGACACCAAGGTTGATGTGTACAGCTTCGGTGTTGTGCTACTAGAGATGATATGCTGCCGAAAGTCCCAGGAGCCAGTGCCTGGTCAGGATGGTGACGACTCGGTCATGCTATTCGAGTGGGCTGGTCAGTTGATTGCTGATGGCAGGACCGAGGTTCTGTTTCATAGTGATGACGATGCCATTGAGGATTTGGTCAGAGTGGAGAGGTTCTTGCGTGTTGCTCTCTGGTGCATTGAGCAGAATCCTTCGCTCCGCCCGACAATGCACCAGGTGGTGCAGATGCTGGAGGGTGTTGTTGAGGTCGACACTCTACCTGCTCCTACAAGCTCCAACTGTTCATCGCCGTTCGCCTCTTCAGTCGACGAGAGCCCTCTGTTGTCAGCTGCTGCTACTCTCGCGATAGAGTGATTCTTACTGTACTAGTCAATTCTGATAGGCTGCAGTGTCGAAATGAGTTTCTTTACTTATTACCAATGCTAATTGTTTCGCCGTCTTGTAACTGGTGTAGCTACGTTTCTGTAAACAGGACATCAGTCATGCATTCTAGCTACATACATGTCTTCTACTCCCTCCGTTCCTAAATACTATAAGTCTTTTAAGAGATTACACTATAGACTACATACGGAGTAAAATGAGTGAACTTATACTCTAAAAGGCGTCTATATACATCCGAGTGTAGTCTCTATAGTGGAATCTCTAAAAAGACTTATATTTAGGAACGGAGGGAGTAGTAAATGTCAGCATATCTTATGTGTTCATCCATTGTGGTCCAGTTATGCAAAATCCTTTGGTTTGAGCACTACAAAAGTTCAATAGTGAGAAGAAACCTCAAACTTTATTCAGATCGAGTCTTGCCTTCGCCTTCAAGAAAAGAAGGGGAGAAGTGTTATCCCAGTTCTAAGCTAAGACTGAAACATCAACCTTAAAAAAAGACTGAAACATCAAGCCTTGATGTTGCCTAGCCAGAAAAGCATGGGGAATTGCGCAAGGATAGAAGAAAGCAGTGGTTCCTGCTAGGATGTCTCTCATAAGTCCTGGGTGCACCTTGCAGAACCCTCTTCATCGTCTTCACCAGGAATACCCCGGTGCAGATACAGAACCATGGCAGAACAGAATAGTATGAGTAGCTCCAGAAGATGTGGACAAGCATCGCAAGTGAGGTACCAGCAAACCCATGCCCAGCATATGCCACCATGTCCAGCAATGGCGATTCACCACTTCCCAGTGAGTACAGACGTACAATAGAGCTTTAATGAGGATGACTTGCATAAACCAACCAAGTAACCCTCTTGTGAACTGTATAGCCAACGATTTCATGTCTGGAGCTTGGAATGACGGGGGTGCGCCCATCTTTCTTCAAGACCAATGTTCTGGCTTGTCCGCAGAGACTTGAAACCACACGATTCCAAAAAGATAATCATTCTTCAAACTTTTTGCAGACAGAACAAAAGGGCCATTGCTAAACTGGTCTAAGCTATTCAAGATAATTACGGGGTTAACGAAGGGAATTGTTTACCTGCATAAGCACTCCATGTTCTGGCTTGTCCACAGAGACTTGAAACCACACAATGTCCTCTTGGATTGTAACATGATCCCAAAGATTGCTGATTTTGTATCAGCTAGAGCATTGAGTTTAGATGTAGCACAAGAGCACACGAGTAGGGTCATGGGAACCAGGTATCAGCTACCTAATATATCAATCATCACAGTTCCCACCATTTTGTCTTCAGATGTTCTAATCTTACAGTTTTGATATCTTTTGTTTCACTTTTCAGTGGTTACAAAGCTCCGGAGTATATGCATCTTGAGGAGTTTACTCGATGAAGACAGATGTGTTCAGCTTTGGCGTTTTGGTTCTGGTGATTATTAGTGGCCGAAAGAATACCATACTCGACAAGCAAGGGGATACTGTTGGTGATCTTGTACGAGATGTGAGTGAACTGAACATATATTCCAAGCAAGATTTCTTATAGTTCACATTCACGAAATGTTTACTTTTGTTGCCAGATTATTTTCCTTCTTTTGCGCTGCAGTTCTCTCATGTCAAGCTTGTTGAAAACTATTTCAGGCCTGGCGTATGTGGAAGGAACAAAGGTTGCATGAGCTTGTGGATCCGTTGTTAGGTGACGGATATGAAGTCGCCGAGATAATGAAATGCGCTCAAGTGGCACTGGTTTGTGCTCAGGAAGATCTAGCATATCGGCCCGCCATGACAAATGTTGCTGCAATGCTGAACTCTGAAAGCATAAGCTTACCGATGGAGCCTAAGCAACCCGGTACGCTGATCCATGGGTGTGCTGACAGAGACACGACATCGACATACGTGGGCCAATCAAGCAGGACGATAGACATAACTATAACGAGCTCTGCTCCAACGTCGACTAGAGTTTGAATTTTGGGCTTTTTTAGGGGTCATGTAGCGTACATATTCGAGATACTGAGACCAATTTCGCAGAGTGAAAATAAACATGTTTCTGTGGTACCAGCTACCAGACTAATTTTCCATGAGCTGCATTGTAGTAGTAATTCAGATATACGATGTTTCATGCTTTGTTGTTACTATTCCAGTTCAGCGAAGTTTACCTGGGATTGCTCATATTTGGGAACATTTATGAACACATTCAACTTGAGAAATGAGAAATCATCAAACTTGTTCAACTTGGCAAGCAGCAACCACAGATCTCACAGTTAAGACGTGTAGATCTGTGGACATGGAGAACACGCTACAAACACATCGGGATCTCAAAATAAGCGCTGTTCAAGATTGAAAAAAAGTTCCTAATGCACCTAAGTTCATAGTTAAACATCTTAACTCTGAACTTAAGTCGCTGGCCCAGACTTAAGATGTTTAACTCTGAATTATGCCTGGGCCGATTCGGATTCATTAGTGCGCGTTTTGGCTATGGCTAAGCCTGGGCCGACTCGGATTCAAATTGCTTGCTCTGTCTCTCCCGCGTCCCTCTTTTCTTGCTCGCCCCGTTTCCCGATCAATCTCTGCCAACGCCGGATCGCGTTCGCTTGATCGTTGCTCTCGCGATCCCACAGCCGCGACCATGGGCGCCACCACGATGCTCCCGCCGTCTCTGCTCCCGCGCCGTAGCGCCGCCGCCGACCTCCACCCCTGCTCTTCCCGCGTCCCCGTAAACCCTGCCTTGATGGCGAATCCCGCCGCTGCCAAGACGCCGAAGCGGCCCATGTCCGTGCGCGACGGGCAGCCGCCGGCGAAGCGCGCACGCGATACCTGCTCCGGGGGCGAGCTCCTCAACGCCGCTGTTGCCGCCAAGATCAACAGCAGCAGCCTTCCGTGTCCCGGCACCAGCAGTAGCGGCGAGGATCCAAGAAGCCCGACGGCGACCAAGAACCCCGTGGCCAGCTCGCCGGAGACCGCGACGCAACCGAGCATGCGCGAACTGATCCAGAACGCCCGCCTCGCCATGGCTCGCGCTGCCGCCCAAGAAGAAGAGGCCGGCCGTCGGTGCGACATCGAGCGCAGCCGGGCAGAGGCCCGGCGGAAGGTGGAGCAGATGGTGGACACCGTGCAGTTCAACGACCCGTGGATCGATCCCTCCGACGTGACCAGGTCCCCCGAGGAGCTACTACAAGCAAGGCAGGAAGCATGGCGTTATCAAGCTCAACTCATTGCCATGGCTCGTCAACGGGACATGCATGAAGGCTGGTGGTAGTCTTACATCAGAGGAAGCAAAGCAGAGGAAGCAGAGTAGGCAGTGGTACTCTTAATTAGCTGAGAAAAGCAGAGGAAGCAAAGTGTGTAATCTAGGAGTAGTTTGCAAGTGTGTAGGAGTATCTCAATGGCATGTTTTCCAGTAGTGCTAGTGAGATTCTTAATTTGGCCACTAGTTACTGTGCATTATGATCACAATGATCAATTAATGCAAGGGTATTGTTTCATGTAAAAGCATTGGATCTGAATCTGATCAGTATGATGTATGCAAGCATCTGCCACTAGATCTCTTTCCATGTTTTCATCTGTTGTATGTTCCCTCCTAATAACAATTTTTTTCTTGAACGAAGAAGATCACTTCTGTGCTTGAACTATTATTCCAAATGGCTGCTAATATGTGTGCTCAGTCTAGAAAAGTTTACACCTCACAATGCAGAATTTATTTTTCGCATTAGGAAGGCGCCAAAAAGCATGTTTGCTGACATCCTGAATCCTGATTTATACCTGCATCATTGTTGCCAATAGCTCATGTGTACTTTCTGCCTGAACTTTGCAACTGCTGCAAATTTCGTTCGGTACAATTGGTGCAATAGCCAGACCAGTTTCCTCTGCTTGGCAGCAATGGTGGTGTTTAAGGGAATTACACTGCACGATACATCATCTGAATTCAAACTACACAGCTTCATTCAAAATCAACTCAACTAGAATGAGAAATGTTGGCAACATCCGCAGCTATTGCAATTCTTCCTCCTCTGTACCTTCAGCGACACCCGCAGCTTCTCACATTTTTATCACGGCACTTTTTTTATATGTCCATCTTTTTGTACAGGAACCCAAGCAGCAAGTATGGGTATCTTTTATTTTCTATGTCTTTTTTTTTTGTACTGGAATCCAAGCAGCAAGTACTGGAATCCCACTCTCTTTTACTTAATTTGCAGCCTACTTCTCAGCTTTCTTTCAGTATTTTTCTGCATCATCCTTGTTCAGTGTTAGATTTTGTAAAATCTCTCCTCCCATAGACTAACCAAAGCAGCTCTCCTCCCATCACTGTATTTATTGGAGTAATTCTCAGGTTTTCAGTTTCTGCATTTCTTTTTTCAGATTTTGCATGTGTCTTCATCAGTCTCTAGTACAAGTAGGTATACATATGCTTTTTTGTGAAGTAATAGAAAGTCACATTCAGTCAACTTTTTTTCAGTCAAGTTTTGAGTTGTCTCAGATCCCATAGAAAAGAGATGTCATCTGATAGGATTTTCACCATTGGGTAGGGTACTGTTTTTTTTCTTTGAAAAAACGAAGGATTGATTCCTATTCTATAGAGGAATAGGATTCCATTCCTATGTACAAAGCAAAGGATTCCAAAAAAATCCTACAAAATTCATGTAAACCAAAGGAGAATTGAGATACATACCATCCCAGTTTATAGTTGTCCTATTACTATGATTGCTACAAAATTCATGTAACCGTGTCTTTGCAATGTTCTTGTAAACCCTGTCTTTGCAATCTTTCAAGTCTGTACGACATGTAAGAAATGTTTTTCAAATTATCCAACGAACAAAGGAGGCTTAAGAAACACAAAATAAAACATGTTATATGTGCTAAGACGGCCATTTTGCAGACCGAGCTTGCAAATGGGGGAACCGGATCCTCTAACATCCTCAAGGGATGTCACGTAAGCTACAGTAAATGTGACATTCCTTCTTCACATTCATATGGTTAAGCCTAAAATGATTATAATTAATTTGCAAATTACAAATCTACTGTATACATTTACAAAAATTACATACAAACAAAATTATGATGCAATAAAATTATTTTTTGATTTATTTTTGCATATGCTACAGTAAATCCGCACAGTAGTTGCTACGGTAACCCTGACATCCCTTCTTCCCTTTATATACGCATTTCACTATAGCTTTGTGACATCCCTTGAGGATGTTAGAGGATCCACTTCCGCAAATGGGACGATATATTCAGTGAATAATAACACATTTACAAAAGATGAAACTAATTATTTGGGATTTCGCTGGCTGGAGATTTTAGTGGTAAAAGTGTTGTTGTTTTTAGTACAAATCCTCTGTGACTGTGTTTTTTTTAATGTATTTATTCTTTTTCCTGCATTTCGCAGACTGTCCCATGCAATGTTAGCCTAGAGTTCAGCAGAATCACAAACGCAACTTTGATTTTTGACGCAAAGAGGGGAGAAATTTTCATTTTGCAAACCGAGCTTGCAAATGTGAGGATATATTCAGTGAACAACACATTACAAAAGATGAAACTTATGAGAAAAATCTGGATTCTCAGCCCAAATCATAGTAGCATTTCCAGCACAATTAAGCCGTACAAGTAACTTAACTAATTACATCCAGAATGCAGTTGGTCTCTTGTATAGTTCATTCATCTCATGAGCGTCTGTCATCTCATAGGCGTGCGCCCTTCGCCTGGTAGCTCTCAGCTCTCCATCTTTATCGTACCCGAGACTGAACGTAGTGATATGGTACACACGGTGGGCCGCGTACTCATCCTCGTCCTGGTCATCGGCCGAGACACACTCGAGCAGGCAGTAGCTGCCGTCCCCCATGAAGAGGAGCGTGGCGCCTAGGTGCCTCTTGCGGTCCGCGTGGAACAGCCGGTCCTTCCCCAGCTTCCACGCCGGCATGGTCTGGAGGACACCGGCGGCGACGGCGGGCACGGCGTCGCAGGAGCAGACATGGCCGAAGCCGCCCTCATGGATGCAGAGCCCCACCCAGGCATCCAGGTGCTGATCAAAATAGGCTTCGCCGCTGAAAGGCATGGCCCAGTTGCCCTGGCACGTCCACTCGAGGCTCCTCGTGTCCAGCGAGAAGGTTCTCCGCCTGGCGGAGACGAAAAGCGTCCGCCCGTCCGGGTGCACGGCCAACGATTTGACGTCTGGTGACTGGAACGACGGGAGGTGCGCCGGCAAGAAGGTCCAGGCCCATG